>NC_091456.1:174112869-174200369 GCF_027789765.1 Dendropsophus ebraccatus
CAGTGTTCAGAAAATTTATATAATTAACACCCAAGTTATACGGTACTATGCAATGCCTAAATAAATAGTGCCATACAGTGCCCAGAAAAGTAGTAGCAATAGCACTCCAATAAATAAATAGTGTCATACAATGCCCAGAAAAGTGGTTCTAGTAACACTTAGATAATAGTACACAATGACCAAATAAATAGTGTCATATAGTTCCCAGAAAAGTAGTTTATGTATCATGCAGATACTGTTACAATACACAGTGCATAAATAAGTAGTGTCCAGAAAAGTAATATAGACAACTTCAAGATAATATAATAAAAAATGTCCACCTAAATAGTGCCATACAGTGCCCAGAAAAGTAGTACCAATAGCACTCCGATAATGCTACACATTGACCAAATAAATGGTGTCATATAGTTCCCAAAAAAGTAGTACCAATAGCACTCTGATAATACTACACACTGACCAAATTAATAGTGTCATATAGTTCCCAGAAAAGTAGTACATGTATCATCCAGATACTGTTACAATACACAGTGCATAAATAAGTAGTGTCCAGGAAAGTAATATAGACAACTTTAAGATAGTATAACAAAACGTCCACCTAAATAGTGCCATACAGTGCCCAGAAAATTAGTACCAATAGCACTCCGATGGCCAAATGAATAGTGTCATATAGTTCCCAGAAAAGTAGTACATCTAGATTCTAATACACAGTGCCCAAATAAATAGAGTTGTATGAGTAAGGTAACCCGGGACCTGGATGGAATACAAACCTTATCGCTAGGCCCCCCGAGACTGTCCCTGCCTACTTTCCAGCCCTAAGCAGTCACTGTTAACTGGGCAACGGTCCTTATGCTGGGTTAGTCACAGAATGAGATGCCAGAGTCCCAGTCCAGGGTGTGATTGTACCAACCCTCTGACATCCAGACCACACAGAACACAGACTGACAGGCGAAGGAGATAAGTAGAGACGGCAACTGTCCATCACTACCAAGTCTAAACCATCTGCAGCCCAGATAGGGCCAGCAGAAGAAACCAGACGGGTGTGGTGGAATACGGCAGAGTTCAGAACGGTAGAAAAATGCCCACTGAGTCAGGGCCAAAAGTGCAGTTTCACTGCCCGTACTTTACAGGCAGAGGTGTGAACAGGGGCACATCATAGCAGTATGGTGCCCAGAAAAACTGTACGTACAGTATATCATCCAATAATACCAACAACATCAAGGTAGTATTACACAAATGCCCACATAAATAGTGCCACATAGCTAACACTTGTGTCATCCACTTTATAACCCTGTGGGGTGCTTATAAGTTGAATTCAACAGAAAGTTTTGTTGGTCTCAAGTATCTGGAAAGCAAAAGATAATGTAACCTATTATTTGACGATTTATTGACCTCAGAATAGTTGAACTTTTTTTTTTTTTTTTTTTTTTTTTTTTTTTTAGGCTTCTGATTCAGAAATGCACAATGTAGATAAATATAGATGTAGCAGGCAGCAAATTGTCATTTGCAGTCTACAGGCTGTGCCAGCAGCACACCGGGGTACCCTTTGCAGGTGTCTGTCAACTTTGCCTTTATGTTTGTATCTGAAAATTTTACAGTTGATGCTTTTTAAAAGGCAAAGCTAAAATGGTAAGAAAAAAAAAATTAGTGCAGGTTTTGGTGCAAGCAGGAACTAGGCATCCGAAACCTCACACTTTGTATCCAAGTCTATGGAAAGGTATGGTATGGTAATCTTGAACAGGCCAATATTGCCTTGTGTAATAGGGCCAATGATTGTTTTCTGGTTGATCACTTTTCTTGGCCTGTCCAAAAACTTTTGCTCCTTCTATCACACAGGGAGATGTGTCTGCGATCAATGGTGGCAGCACAGATAATCCAGTCATCGTTTATACTGCCGATTGTCGAGCCTTGTAATAGACTTTGTAAACGATTGCCGATCTACGAGATCAGCAATTTTACTTGCACTTTGGGCCGTCTGATCGGACCCTGAAAGCCATGTTGGAGTCTCAAAAAAATAGTAGTGGAGACAGCACTTTATATACACCGACTGCAAAATCTCAAGCTTCTCAAGCTTCAGTCTACTCCAACCTTTGCTCATGGCCTACCCAGATCACCATAAGCCGACTGAATCTATCGGGCATTGTGATCTGTCGAGACTTCCCAGCTGTTCATGCCATCCTCATTAAAAAATGCATTGTTTCTGTTGCCGTAAACCAACTGCAAGCCACAGTGAAGCCAACCTGCCCCAAACTCACATGCATTACCAATGGAAGCTATGAAAATAAAGATAAAACATGATTTAGGATACAGAGTATCTGAGTGTTTAAAAGGGTTTATCCTCTTAGTTGACTTGGAGTTGAAAATTGTCTAGGTAATTGTGGAGAGTGATTGCAAAGATCATCTTTTACTCTGGAGGACCTGTCCTTTCCTGTCCTGTATTATACAGGCATCCCATTAAATGATCTTAGTGTTATGCTTAAAGGAGAAGTCTAGACAAATCGATTTTTTAAACAAGTGATGGGGAGGTTGGGGACGCTGGTAGTCATGTACTGCTGCTCCGGTCCCCTGGTCCCCAGCCACTTCCTGTTCTGAGCCGGACCCAGGTTGTGACATGGGCGGTACAATAAGCCAGTCAGCGCCCAAAGCGGGATTTTGCTGCGGGACCCCACTTTTGGTCTCAGACCAGGAAGCAGCCGGGGACCCTAGCGGCGGTACATGGCCACCAGTGCTGGAGCAGGGTAGGTAAGGGCATGTTATTTATTTTATCCTCCCCTTCCCCAGCCTTGTAATAGACTTTATAAACGATTGCCAATCTACAAGATCAGCAATTTTACTACTTTGGGCCGTCCCCAGTATTTTTAAAAAAAAAATGATTTGCCCGGACCTTTACTTTCCCTGTGTCGGCGCTGCAGGGAGACCGAACACTCTCCGCCAGGTGTTTAACAGATTAAAGAAGATCATTGGATCACCTTGTGATCAACTTATTGCGAGTTACCCAAAGAATATAAAAATCCTGTTCCAATTTCATATACAAATAAAATAATAGCTCTAGAAAATTGTATTATTAGCTGGTAAACACCACAAAGTTATTTTTGCCCTATTGACCTAAATCTTCTTTGTCTTCCATTCCTTGGCTATGACTTAGCTTCAGGCTTAAATAAAGTTACCACATCTGCTATATGCCAAACACATGGCACAAAACTACTAGGAAAAGAAACCTTGAAGATTACGTGTAAAGTCTAGTGATGATTTAACTAAGCTCCTTAAGAACTCTTGGGTGAATGCCATCAAGAACAGATGTGTATTCACTCTTTTTCTCTTGTAGAAATTCATTCACATCACCTTATGTTTCATTTAGAGCTCATTGACTATATGGAGCCAGTTTGTTGCCATTTTCGGTATGCAATAAATTAGCCAGGATGTTTATTACCTTATTACGTTCTTCTTATATCTCCTCATTTATTTGGAATTGAATTTAACAATTTATTTTTTTATAATATTATTTGATCATGGAGAGGTATATCAAGCACTGAACATATAGTGGCACTTAAAGGCATTCTCCACTTGAGACAATCTCTTATTGTTTGATGGGTCACCTGACATTAAGAGGGTATTTCCATCATAAGTTATGTCCTATCCACAGTATCGACAGAACAGGACATAACCAAGAGTTTGCAAGGGGGGTGGGGGTGACCTACCACTGGGGTATCAGTGCACTTAAGTGCAGGGACCCTAAAATCCCTGCTGAATGGAACTCTGCAAGGGTTCCAGAAGTACCCTCAATGGCTGTTGAGCCACCAGAGCTTTCGGTTATCTCCAGTGGATCCATAGAAATGAATGGAGCAGAAGCATGCATACATGGCCCACTGCTGAGATTTGGGGTCCCCATTCTTGAGATTGAAGGGAGCCCCATGATAACTTAGTTATGCCCTATCCTGGCATCCTTATTTCCATTCAGTTCTATAGAAAATTGTTGGGATGTCTAAGTAATTTGGGGACATTCAAGGTCCATGGTAGCTATTTTCCAATATCACTTTTTGGAGAGGGTTTCATATTGTGGATCTTGACCCTCCTCCCATCATCTAAGCAGCAACCATCAGTTCCTCTGGAGCGCCACCTTCAGGGTAAACGAAGCATTACACATTCTAATTTAAATCAGGGGGTTGGGAATCTAATGCAGAATCCCTTTAAGTAAGAAGCACTCTTTGAAACCACCTTACAATCTGGATAAGAGATGGAGAGGAGGCACAAATGGCTGACCAACTTTTAGTAAAGGGGTTATCCAGCATTTGAAAAATATAACAGCTTTTTCCCCCTAGAAATGGCACCGCTCTTGTCTAATTGTAATTAGAGATGATCGAACAGCGCTGATGTTCAGGTTCGTACGAACTCGAACCATCGGTATTTGACTCCCGCAGTCTTCCCGTTCTGTGGGGAAGGTGGAGACAGCCCGAGTCCTGCCTGGAAAACAGGAATTCCTGTTTTCCAGGCGGGACTCGGGTTGTCTCCACCCCACAGAACGGGAAGACTGCGAGAGTCAAATACCGATGGTTCGAGTTCGTACGAACCTGAACATCAGCACTGTTCGATCATCTCTAGTTGTAATACCACACACATTTAGAGGAGAGAGGTGGAGCTGTTTTGGGTAGAAAGTACCATAATATCATAGTTAATAAGGTTGAAAAAATACAAGAGTCTATTAAGTTCAACCTACAGAAATCCTACTGTGTTGATCCAGAGGAAGGCAAAAACCCTTATGAGGCAGACGCCAATTGCCCCACCACAGGGAGAAAATTCCTTCCCGACTCTGATGGCAATCAGAATGATCCCTGGATCAGCATCCTATCACATGAGATCTAGTGCCCGTAACTTGTAATATTATATTTTTCAAGAAAAGCATCCAGGCCTCCCTTGAACTTATTTAATAAATCAGTAGCTGTGTTCTTCTAATCCTAATCAACCACTTCAACTCTTAATTCATTGGGTTTTTCTATAGCTAAACAACCCCTTTAAGGGTTAATGTACTAACAGTAACTAGATAAATATTTTGTGTCCTGTAAGTTCTGGTCCTGAGGTCATTATGCCCCAATTTGGTTTAACAATTCTTTCCAAACTTCAGTGCACCCACCTGTTGATCCAAGTTCACAAAGAAACCCAAGCGACAATCGGTGCCTAACACCTGGCTGCTAAGTGATTTGACGTTTCAAAACTTGTTCTGCGTTTTATATAAACTTTAAAAATGGATGTATTGTTTTTATGTATGTTTTTATGTTAGGGTCTTTACTTCGCCTTCTATATGCCCACCCATATCATTTTTTTTTTAAGTTTCAAACAATATCATAGTAGGATTTTTAAAAAAAGTGAGATCTGAGAAGACATCAACCTTTTTACAAATCCATAATCCCAATGTAGACCATGAGATATGGTCACCTTCGTTATCCCAATAATCCTATAATAATCTCTACTCATCCATTCTACTGTGTCATCTACAGCCCTCGAAAGATGAGTGTTCCATTCCAGCGGTCAATGTGGTGCACCAGACATGACCTATAACTGCGGAGTTTAGAATAATTGTAGCTTACGTATTGGTTCTCGCTGCCCCCAAGACTATTATTGACATTTTGAAGAATTCCGGGTCCCTCCAACAAACAAGAAAAGTAGTTAGGATTCCCAGACGGCAGCCATGCCAAACAATAACAGCATTTTCAAGTAACCTCTAAGCGAGAATTATGGCATTGTTCTTCAACCCTGAAAGGAACAATTGTGCTTACAAAGTTAGTTTTAGATCTATAATGAAAAGAATCGCAGAGCAGTCGAGGAAAGTGCTGTTGTAGATAACTCATTAAACCCCATGGTGATATAAGTTCAGTTCAGTAGAAACCCAAGGAACGAATTTGGGGTTTAATTATCACAATACAGGTCCTAAGGTGGCTTTATGGAAAACTGGCCTAAAGTTGGTTGACTTGGACCATCAACTTCTAATTCTGTTTATTCAAACTCTATCCATTACAGCACGGTAAAATGGTATTTTGGTTATCTTATATGTAAATGGCTCATAATGACCTTACCAAATCCCTAGTAATGGTGCCAACACTTTCTGGTAGAGCTTAGTTTAAAGGGGTTGTCAAAGCAGAAGAAGACAACTGAAGCCTTCTGCTCCATGGTGCTTCTGGCTTACTTCCGAGACATGGATAGGGTGGGTGCATATCCCAATCATCCCAAGGTCCAGAGTTTCTCTTTAGACTACTTCATGGAATCAGAACACCTAGAAAGCAGAACATCTCTATGGCCTATGGTTGTATCCATGTTTTCCCGTACTCCCTAGGACTGCATCCAACTTCTTCAGCCATTGTTATTCAAATGCTAAATGATCAGACTTAAGCATGCTTGAGTCACGGTTCTCTCTACTTATGATGACATGGGAGCCATAGCTTATGTGTCTTCTGCAAGAACCAATGAGTGAACATATAATCTGTACAGTCCATGGTTACTCTTCATGCTATATAGGCTTGTTTAGGGTCTCTCCACCATATATATTTTATACGTTGGCAGTCTTGTATAATGCTTTTCTATATTCCATGGATTTATCTTAAAATAATTCCCCACTATCAATTTTTTAGTTCTTTGAAAGCACTCTGTTCTCTTTATTTGCATAGAAATGTATTTTTTTTTCTAATTGATTAGATTTGGTGTTACCAGAAACCCAAATGGTGCAGATCACGGCACTATATATTTTTTTTTTTTTTCTAAGTGAAATGGAAAATGTGAGGGACCTATCCTGAAGGAGATTGGCCAACAACTACAAATTTATTACACGTAAAGCCAGAAAATGACATAGATCTACCCTTGCTCATGGCAGACCTAAACATAGTAATAGGGACATTCCTATAATTTGCTGGGCCAATAGCCAGAGCCTCCCACTATTGCAGACTTGGAACCACCATGTTTTACACAAGGGTCATTTCTTATTAACAGGGGCTGTGTACTGTACCTTATGCTGTGTACTCTATGCTGAGTACATTTCCCTTAAAGGAGAAATCTGCAGGGAGGAACATAATAAACAATCACTACTTACCTCTTTCAGTACCTTTACAGCACTGAATTGCTGCTCTGGGACCTCTGTTGGGCTCAGGATTTCCTTCAGTTGGAATATCAGGACCTGATTGATGGACTGCCAACTCAGCCAGTTAGTGACTGGGGCCGGACACCACTGCAGTCACTGATTGGCTAATGGGGCAGTCAATTAGCCAAGTCATTCTGATGTTGCCACGACTCGGGGAAAATGCCTTTCGGCAGGAGTCCCGGGGGCTGTGATGTGGTGCTTCACACACACACACACAGGGAGAGATAAGTAATGCTTGTTTATTATTGTATGGTTTTACATGGTCCTTTACTAGAAGTGCATAGCAGGGGCATTGAACACTGAGGGCACAATTTCTGCTTCAAAAACCATTATTTCTTGAAAAAAATATATACAGTAGATATCTCCCATTGACTTCAACGGGAGACAAGGAAGGCACAAAAGGGTGACCTTTCACTTCTTTTCAGCTTTGAAGCTATCAATAAAATCAATGGGAGCTTCAGAGTAGCCCCCCGGCCCCACCCCTTTGCTACCCACTGCATTCGGACAAGGTTTTTGACCATGTGTCCATACCCAAAAGGCTCTATTAAAAAGACCAAGCTTATCAGTAAATATGTGTCCATTTTGTTGATCGGGGCTTGTTTCCTGAGCGTATTACGCTCGAATTATGAGCATGTCAGAATTTAGCGATGAGCCAACGAAAGGGCTGGTTTTATTACATGAGTGATAATGACTTGTTTGGCTGATAATTGGCCATGTAAAAGGGCTCTGGGTGTGGGCCTCTTTGCTTTATAAAAAGTTGAGGCATACAATTTTACTGTGGCTTTTCCTTAAAATAAAATCACAATAAATGCAAGTAGATTCAATTTCACTGAGATTGTAACTGCAGCTGCAGCCCCCTCCTCCCCCACTTCCTAAGCGATAACTAGCAGGTGGAGAAAGGGGACCTACAAGCTGTTAGTGAACAACTTTCCTTTAGTTTTTTTAAGTTATAACCATAGCAAGTATAATAATAATGCATAATATAGAGTATGGCGCCCATACAGTGACAACGGTAACAGTAGTTTGTATATGGTATATTGTACAGAGTGAAAAGTTGCATGGTGCCAGTAACACCAATCTGGAGAGATGCAAGAACATTTTTATTTTTTTTATGAAGGTTTACAATTGAAGCATTTTGCACCTTTTCAACATTTTTTAAAAAATCTGCTCCCTGGCAGTAAATAGAAACATAGTGGTTTGTATCCATTTTAAAACACTGTAATATATCTTATTAGATAAAAATGCCTACTCCTTTACCTATCAGGCTCCTTTTGCACCACCACCCCCTCATTATTTAATAAAAAGGACTCCAGGATCTGATTGGTGGGGACCTAGTGTATGGGGTAAGGTACCTGCCCATGAGGTATCTGTAGATGCCATACTGCACGTTGTTTTTGTGCCAATGTAATTCTGGTCAGAAAAATCCCAACCTTGCAAATGTACAATACACCAAGGAGCAATGTATATAGTACTGTATGTATTACTGATCATCTCACTTGCACTTCACTCCCTGGAAGGCATCTGGCTGGACTTGTTCCTAAATATTAGAGCCGTCACTTCTAATTGACGTACAGCCATGCTAGTTGGACATTTGGAGAACAAGATTTCAACCAGTGGGTCAGATTGGCCTAAATTTGCCTTATAGCAGCGTTTAGACGAATAAATCGCTAGAAAAATCGTTAGAAAATTCGTAAGAAAAATCGTTATTGCAATCATTTTTAAGATCGCTTAAGCCCATGTTTCACATTGGGGGAATCTTTGAAAGTGATCTGCGAATTTTTAGCGAACGACAATTTGAGCACATGTTGAAAGATCAAAATGAACGATTTCTCGCTCATCGCTTGATCGTTTGCTGTGTTTACACGGAACGATTATCGCAAAAATGCCATTGTTAATGTGAAAATTTGAACGATAATCGTTCCATGTAAACGCAGCATAAGCCACGCCAATTTGACACAGGGCTGCAAGTTTAAAAGTTGTATTTTAGGACAATAACTGCATCACCTGCCGAACGGACCCCAGGACAGATCTTGGATTTAAAGCAGCTATACGAAGGTACAAGTGGTTTTGGGGGGACAGATTGTGGGTACAGAATGTAGTATTCTTTCCAGGCTGACACAGTGCTCTCTGCTGCCACCTCTGTCCATGTCAGGAACTGTCTAGAGCAGAAACAAATCCCCATAGAAAACCTCTCCTGCTCTGGACAGTTCCTGACATGGACAGAGGTGGCAGCAGAGATCACTGTGCACACTGAATACACCACTTCCTGCAGGACATACAGACGCTGATAAGTACTGGAAGACTTATACGTTTTAAATTGAAGTAAATGACAAATCTGACACCATTTGAAAGAAAAAAAAAAATGAAATCACCGGAGTCCCCCTTTAACATGCAGAGGCAAACATTGAAAGCTGGGCAACTGCATAGATGGGCCATGTCAAATTCACTAAAAGAGACAGAGCTAACAGGTCATCTGTAAAAGAAGTCTATTGCCAATAGTAGTATATTTCTTTTACTGCAGTAAAATAGATGCAGGATTATCGCCCCTATATAAAAGTATTGATAAAAAGACCAATAAGGGTCCCATAGAAATGAATAACACACAATCTGATGTATAACTTGGTAATCCATTACAATCCAGTATGTAATGTAGTAATAATCAGCAATGCAGCCCTGGGTTACCACGCTATAGTGGAATAATGCAAAGAACAAGGGCTGAACAATTAGGTTCTGTGTCTCGCTGCTGCTTGTTACACACAAAGCCTTTGAGTGTTTGCACACAGTGCTGAGTGCATATAATCTTAACCCCGCGTCAGCCTAAGAGGTGTGATCTGCGCCCCGCTCCCAGCACCCGCTACACTACATGTTTTATAAACAAATGCCACCGCGCCACGCTCACAAATTACATCGCCGGATGGGGGTTTTGTTGTTTGTCTCTAAACTTGATTGTTTGTGCTCCAAGCATCCACTCTCAGTCCTGATTTATAATAATTCCCCATACGTGATCGCTGCTGATTATCGTAATTATTACAGGTCGGCAAGTCGAGCCGGATACGTCTATGAGCTGTCAGCCGGAGCTCACTGGGCAGATGCAAAAAGTTTAAAAAATTTGTCTTTAAATATAAAAAAGTATCGAGGGGGGGGGGGATGAAGGTGATGTGGAGTCTATGTTGCTGGCAGGTTAGTATCGGGGCCAAGGCTGCAGAATTGCCTGTTGGTCTTCCCAGCCCCTGGGGTACATACCTGGTAGCTCAGCTTTGGATACACTTTAACCCCTTAAGGACCACGGGCGTACGTTTACTGCCTGGACCTTAAGGCAGGAGGACGTAAATGTAAGCCCTGCCGCGGGCTCACCCCTATCTGCAGCCAGCCCCTCACCCTCAATGGCGGGTGACCACGATCTTGCGGCCGCCCACCATTAACCCCTTAAACGCAGTGGTTTAAGTGTTTAACTGTAAGTGACCGGAGCATCTCCGATCTATTAAAATAAAACAATATTGTTCCCGCACGGTTAATGGTGTGAACAAAAAGCGGTAAAAAAAGGCAGGGATTTCTTTTTTTTTATTATTTTTTATGTATAAAAAAATTAAAAACTGATCAATACGTCTGATCTAGAAAAAAATGTTACTAATAAAAACAAGAGATCATGGCACAAAACATGACGCCCCATACGACCCCGTAGGTGAAAATATGAAAGCGCTATAAGAGTCACAATAAGGCCATTTTAAATACACCTATTTGCAAAAAAAGTTTTACTGCTAATAAAAATAGTAAAACGTTAGAAAACCTAGTAAACATGCATATTGCTGTATTCAGACTGACCTATAGAATAAAGAAAAAATGCCAGTTTTACCGTAAAGTGCATTACGTAAAAATGGAACCCCCCCCCAAAAAAAGAAAATTAATAAATAAATTTGCGGAATCACATTTTTTGACCCAAATTCACCCCATAAATTATATTTTGGGGGTTCCGTCATTCATTTTATGGCAGATTAAAAGATGCTATTATAAAGTACACCGGCTCCTGAAAACAACAAGCCCTCACATGGCCCTGTAGGTTGAAAAATAAAAGAGTTATGGGTTTTAAAAGGCGAGGAGGAAAAAACGAAAATGCAAAAGGACAATTGGCCCAATCCTTAAAGGGGTTCTCCGGCGCTGATAAAAAAAATAAATCATAAACATTGTTTTCCCACTTACCAGCCAATCAGAGCTGAGCAACCTGACTCATCTGACAAGGGAGGATGGCCTAACAGGGCTTAGACCCGCTTCCTTCTTAGTAATGTCATTATCACAAAATGGCTGCCACAGAGCAACCTGGGGTCAACAGTCATTAGGTAAGAATGAGTTTACTTCACTTCCTGGTGGCGGATTGAGGGGGGAAAAGATAGGGAAGGGGGCAGATAGGTGATTGAAGCATATTACAAAGTTATATAACTTTGTAATGTGCTTCAATTACTGGGAAAAAGCTTTTCGCTGGAGTATCCCTTTAAGGTCATTGCAGACCCGGTCCATAAGGGGTTAAAGGAGAAGTCCAGTGAAAATTTTTATTAAAGTATTGTATTGCCCCCAAGAGTTATACAAATCCCCAATATACAATTATTACAGGAAATACTTATAGATTTTTTTTCCCTGCACTTACTACTGCATCAAGGCTTCACTTCCTGGATAACATGGTGATGTCACTTCCTGGATAACATGGTGATGTCAATTCCTGGATAAAATGGTGATGTCACTTCCTGGATCAAATGGTGATGTCACTTCCTGGATAACATGGTGATGTCACTTCCTGGATAACATGGTCATGTCACTTCCTGGATAACATGGTGATGTCACTTCCTGGATAACATGGTGATGTCACCTCGTGGATAACATGGTGATGTCACGACTCCCAGAGCTGTGCGGGCTGCGGCTGCTGGAGAGGAGGATGGCAGGGGGACACTGAGGGACACAGGGCACTGGAGGGACACTAAGCATCCCTCTGCCATCATCCTCTCCAGCAGCCTCAGCCCGCACAGCTCTGGGAGTCCGGAGTTTTGGATGTGGGGTTAAAAGGTGGAGATATACTTTAAGCGTCCCGTTTATTGTCAGTAATATGTAAATCCTCGCAGTTTATATGGTTTATCTTCATGATGGGAATGCAGGAGGGAAGGGGGGGGGGGGTGTTGTGCATGTACTAATTCTATTCTTTCCTCGAGCCAGAAGGAATTTTTTTTTTTTTGGCTGAAGATGTAAAGGTTAAGTATTTGTAAGGACCAAATAAATATGAAATAAAGTAAATGAAACTCGAGTCTGTAGCCAAACTCCATAATAGTGATGCATTTGCTGAATCTCTCTCTTCCATCGTTGGGCCTGCTCTGATGCCATATGGTACACCATGGAACATTTAGCTTGTCAGATATAATGGATTGTCCTGGAAGCAGATTTTAGCTTTGAGCAGTGGGTTTCCGTTCTTGCATTTCACTCTCAGCTCCAGGCTGAAAAATGAAGAATCGTGGCGGAAATGCAAAGAGGGAGACGTAGCGTTGATTCCCCTTAAGAGAGTGACCTATATGCCACAGGATTTTACCCACGTTAGGAAGCATTATCCATGTCATTGGCCATGGCCGACGACATGTCACAATCGTTTAGCTTAGCCTGAGTGTACAGCCGAGTCCCTGTATATTGTGCCGTACCTGCAATTATCATGCAACACATACGACCCAACTCGCTGAGTCATTGAGCTTTACCAGGTGTGACCAAAACATGCCTAAATGTGACATATCGGAGCCACAACATGTTTGTAGAGACAGCACTATTGTTTCTGCTCACCTAGTGCAGCAGATTTGAAGGTTGGAGACCCCCGAGCTCTTCTAGCCTCAGCATTGTTATAGAAGATTCCTGAAAAGAAATAACACATTGCAATCCTCCGTCTGGTAGAATTCACATTACCTTAAAGGGTTTCTGTAGATGGTGTAAGAAAGGGGGGACCTCATACAAGCACCAGAAAGATGTGGCACCACTGAACTACTAGGTTTAACCCCTTGATGATGGAGCAACTTTAGGCCTTTATTTATTTTGATTTTTTATAGCCTTTTAATTTTTTTATAATTTGCAATTTCATCATTTTTCTTTAAAGAAATTTAAAAAAAAAATGAAAAAAGTTTAGCATGGAGGAAGTTCTACCATTATTATATTTTTTTTTAATGGTGGTCACATTCATATTAATTAATTTTTTCGAAAGGGTCAAGATTAGTGTTGAGCAAGTACTAAAATACTTGAGTGCTCATTACTAATGAACCCCATTGATATCAATGGGTGACAAGCTTTTAACCAGGTGCCCTCTTGCTCGGCAGAGAGGAGGGGGTCTGGTTCACCTTTAAGTAACCTATTGCATTTTTTCATTCTAGTTTTTGCAGATTTCGCTCCTTGACGGGTTACTTTTTTAAATATACAAAAATTAGAACAAAAAAATGCAATAAGTTACTGCAAGACACATTAGAACTTAGCGGTATGCCGGTGTCTTGCAGTAACATATTGCATTTTTTTTGTTCTAATTTTTGTATATTTGGTTTACACATCCCTTCCAGGAATGAAATATACAAAAATGAGAAAAAATGCAATACATTACTGCAGCGGGCGAGAGATATTGAAGGTGTTTGGTCACCTTTACCCAAGCACCACAAGTGCTCAGCACTATGCTTGACCGAGCATGCTCGCTTAACACTAGTCAGTTAGTAAATTAGTAAATTAGTTTTTTATTTTTGTAATTTTATTTATTTTTATTTAATTTTATTTTGAAATAAGGATGACTTTTTAAAAATTGTATTCTTTGAGCTATTTTTATTTGTTTTTACACAGTTTTTTGTTTCGTTGGTGTTTTCCACGCAAAACAAACTGCACGGGATAAGACATCAGTCACTGATCAGCTGGGTTCCGACACATAGCACACCCCATTGATCAGGCGTTCAGCGCCTGCACTATGCAGTGAATAACACATTTCACTATGTAGCAGTGGAGACCTATCACTGCAGGTCCCATTCAAGTGAATAGCAGTAGTTGCAGTAATCAATTGCTTCCGGCTATCTTCACTGCATAGTACTGGTTCTGTACAGCTGATTAATGGGGTGCTGGGTGTTGGCAATCCACGATCAGGGACTAATGGCCTATCCTGATAGCTTATCAAAATGTTTTGCCCAGAAAACCCCTTAAACCTCCTCAAAAGACCATCTTATCTGGACCAGACTACAACATGCCAAAAGTTTTTGAAGTGACCATGCCAATTTAAATAATGTGGCTAGTAGACAATAGTAAGGAGAAACAAGCTTTGCTCAATATTCTGTTATGTGGTTGTTTTTGGATAACTAGATAACAAAGGAAACAAAAAACACTGAATATTTTAGTTTTTGGCTCTGGAGAGTAATTTTGAGAAGCTTATGGGAGACAAAGAACTCAACCGATGGGTTTTATTCCAATGGAATATCGCTAAAATATCCATTCTTCACCTTGCATGTTATTGGATAGCAATGGTGCTGCAGATTTTTTCTCAATAAAAAGATAAAAAAAATACCCCTTTAACGGAAAACTGACAGCATGGATATGCATATTTGCCAGTTACCAGATGCCAATCACACAAGCATTGCATATATACCTACTGCAACGCTATGTGATCCGCCATCGTCAGCACATGACCGCAGCGCTATTCATTCTCTATGGAGCCGACGGAGAAAGCCAAGTGCAGTACTCGTGCCGACCCATGGCTGTATTAATAGCCAAGGAGCTGGGGGCCAATGTGGAGATCACCAGGGGGCACGGAGGTCGGACCCCCCCATGATCTGTTACTTGTTCCCTATCCTGTGGATAGGGGACAAGTAAGTTTTAATCGGAGAACCCCTTTAAAGTTGTATGTGTTATGGCAACTCATGCCTATTGAAGTGAATGGAGCTGAACTGCACCACCAGCCACAACCAAGGGACACAGGTGGTGGTATTTTTGGAAAAAAAAAAAAAGTCAATTCTTTTATTTTGTGATCCTTTATTTTGTGACTTCTTTAAACTCATCTCAAAGCTGAATAGTATCCCAGAGGATGACACTTTCCTGACCTTCAGACTAAATCTACATCCAGCCTGTTGATCCGTTCTGCGGTTGGCAACCGAGATGTTATGCATTGGTATTTTGGTAAAGGATGTTGTGTCTCGGGCAGCTTGTTACTTTTAGGCCTCTTCTATCTGTGTTGCACAAGGCTTGAGGTTTACTCCACGGAAGTGTGTTTATTTAACACCGCTCTATTAATGTCAACAGGAAAAGTCCTATCATGTTTAATGAATGCGTTGTTTACGCCAATGGCATTTTTATTTAGTGGATGTTTACTTGTGAAAATGTTCAACTTCCTCCCGGCTACCTGAGTAGATTGTATTGAGAGTCAGCAAAGAAAGCAGATTTTCTTAAGTTGCATGTTTCATAAACAATTTCGTAAAGAATTTTTCTCATATTTCTCATGTATTGTTGTATTTGTTAAGCTCCATTCTATCCAACTGTATATCGAAACATGCTTGTAAGATGCTATTAGGGCAGAGCTATGTAGTTTGCTAAAATCTCGGGCATCAAGGTGGCCATTAGTGTTTAGCGGCCCTATGAAACTGTTCGGTTTCGACGAGTTTCTCCGAACCCAAATGCTCAGCATTTCATTTCTGGTGGCTGCAGAAGTTGGATGCCGCACTAGGGAGTCCTGGAAAATATGGATACAGCCATAAGCCAGGTCCGTGTTTTCCTGGCAGCCCTAGGGTTACATCCTACCTCTGCAGCCCCGAGAAATCAAATGCCGATCGTTCAGGTGCGGAGGACGTTGGCGAACCTGAACAGTTTGAAAGGTCTGCTTATCACTAGTGGTCATACAGTTTCCATAACTGCCGGCCCATTACTATTCAAACCGCCAATAGTTATCTCTACCGACCTCCCCATATGCAGGAACATTTGGCACGTCTGTATGTTCCTGTGCTTTTTGGCACTCTTATCCCACCCAGAAAGATACGGTGAGACTGTAAAAATTTAACAAGCCTGACCCTTCTCTCCACTAACATCACAGTCACAAGGCTGCCATATACCTTTGAACACGCTAAAGACGATGGGTACACACCAAAGACAATGGGTTCCGAAAACTTTAGTCAAATGTGTACGGTGCCTTTAGGGCACCCAAAGACCTCTCTACCACATATGAAGATACCAATATTATAAGGGGTACATGGAGGCACTCTTACAGATTTTGCTTTAAGGTACGCCTCTGGATGCTAGTGAGAGGTCTAACAATTTTAAAATTCCCGGAATGTGAAATTTTATTTTTTCAGCAACCAATAAGCATTTGTGCTTTACCTTTATTACAGTGCGGAGCTGCATTCACAATTGTGCAGATTTCTAAGCTGAAATGTAATGGCTTTTTCAGCTTGGACAATTGCCCTGGTAATTCTTATAAATAAAAAAGTCTTTATCCCAGGTTGTCTATGTCAAAAAAGTTCTTACTCTCCGCAGGTGAAATGAAGCATTAGGGTACAAACCCACTTGACGTATTTGCTGCGTGAATCAGTCTTAAAAATAAGCAGGCAAAACGCAGGTTGGCTTTATACGATTGTTCTGCGTTAAAATACGCAATTGCGTATTTTTGAAGCGTGAAGCTTGTTGTTAGCAAAGCATCAGTTGTTAACAACCTGTACGAAAAACGCATGTAGCTTCACACTTCAAAAATACGCAATTGCGTATTTTAACGCAGAACAATCGTATAAAGCCAACCTGCGTTTTGCCTGCTTATTTTTAAGACTGATTCACGCAGCAAATACGTCAAGTGGGTTTGTACCCTTACACAATATCTACTTACAGTATATTAATATTTTGTCTGTGTAATACAGGACAGGATGGGTCCTCCAAAGGCAGAGACACTCTTTGTAACCACTTTTGCCAAGAGAAGAGATTCCTAAACATGGGATCCCCCATAAGAGTTCTCCAATAGCTATTGCAGATGGTGGTTTACTCTTTTGTCTTACAGCAATGGGACTCAGGTTTATATTCGGCCAAAGACAAAGTCCGCTTGTTCTTCTAATTTTACATTGGTTCATCTCACACCCATAGACATTATTACTATTATTATAGCTAATTTGAAATGATTTAAACAGGTTAAAAAAATCCTTGGTCAGGGTGATAATCTGTGATGAATTTTTGGTGTAGAATCTTTGTCTTGCTTAATGCGTGTAATATTCAGGGAGTTTTGTCCATTGTGCGCCCGTTCAGCTGCTGCTATTCCCCAGGTCCGGTAAGAACAATAAGAAGGATGAGGGGCTTTCCGTCAACTGTAGTGATTTATATTAGAAGTAGGACAATGGCACACATGATTTGTCATCATATATCCAGCCTGCAGATTTGCTTGCGATGCATAAAAGAAGGTGCCCCAAGTTACCTTGGGGAGAGAAGTGCTACAGATGTGGCCACCTTTAACTTTTCTCTGAATTTCTTTAAGGACTCTAATTCCGCACGCTAAATTCACTACATTATCATGACATACTATAACAAAACTTAGACAGGCTGCAATTCACATCACAACCACTAGGTGATCACATAAAAAGCATAAACAACTCCCAATAGAGCATTGCTAAATCATGGTTATTTTTGAAAGTTGATTTTCTCATACCGGTCATCTCGGCATATGTTTAGGCAAATGTTGAACCTATCAAAACTGTGCAGAAAAAAAAACCCTTATGGTGGCATCAGCACTTGAGGGTTCTGGTTGATCTCAGGAATTCCTTATGCCTCAGGATGGAAGAAACATTTCATAGCAGTTTACAATTTTTTTTAATTTGCCCCTATCCCCCCCCATGCTGTGCACTGGCACGTATACTTACCAGCAGTGATTGGTGTTCCGCATTGGTGGTCACGCAGTGGGTTCTTTAAGCTGCTCATAAACGAGGTAAAAGACATCCAAACTGGCCAATTATGGTTACTCAGCCTTTCATGAAAGATGATTTGTAAAAAAATTAAATTGTGTGCTTTGTTGTGCTTCCCGATCCGCTAGTTTACTCTATCATGTTGCTGTTGGAAATCTTCATATGATCAATCCGACTGACCACTGATCGCCCCCATTTATCCATAGTAGTAATTGCCTTGTGCATTCATTGACAGCTTCTGCTGAATAATGTCATTTGAACCCCTCCAAAGAACACCATTCAGACATTGAGCTTACTATTAAAGAAGTCCAGCCAAAAAAAAAAAAATCAGCTGAAGGCAAGGTGCGAAAACATAATAAAGAATGTATACTTACCTGTTCCTGTGCCACTGGAATGCTGAATCACCGTTTCTGGACCCCTGCCAGGCTCCTGCAGCTCCTGCCACGCCACGACCCAGGATCAGGAATGCCCGCTCAGCCTGTCAGTGAATGAGACAGGACACCTCTGCAGTCAATGATTTGTCATAATATACCAGGAAGCCAGCGGTGGTCAGGGAGCTGGTGATGCAGAGCTGCAGTGGGGACAGGTAAGTATACATTCTTTATTATGGTCCTACCTGCTTTCAGCACAGTTTTCACTTTGGCCGGACTTCTCCTTTAAGAATATCTTCTTTGCTTCCTACTATATAGATTAGATCTGAACGGCGAGGAGACTTTTCATACCAGTCTGTCATTGCCCTTTAAATATTCAACAGTTCTCTCATAGAAAACACGCAATGTTTTACGTAAACGATTCGTCCTTAAACTCCGAAATTAACAAGAGGAAAATATAAGTGGGAGATAATGCGGATCTGATATAGTAGCAGCACACCTTTTTATGTGCATTAATAATTTGCTCATCGGTAATTTACTAACCTCTCAGGAGATTTGCAGAATATTGTTCTGTTCCATCTACCCACTGCCAGATACATATTAATATAATTTGAAGACAATCTCATCCTTAGAAAGCAGGAGTAGCTCCAAAACTGGATTTATGCCCCTCTTATTTCCTGAACATCTGCTACTCACGCATATATTTTTACAGGGGATCTGTTCCTGATTGTTACCCCTCGACTTAACCTATAGAGTGCCATAACCGTGCCTTAGCACAAAGAAATTTGATTTTATTGGAGGAAAAAAACGTAAAGTTTTATTCCGTTACATGCAAAAACTTTATATTGTAAATTATAATATTATTATTTGAGTTTGTTTTACAATTTCGTAAAACATTTATGATATATTTTTTCTATTTTTAATTACATTTATTTTGAATCTTTAGTTATTTTTGGTTCAGTTTATTTTTTATTTCAATTTGTATTCCATGATATCATCTATTCCTCCCATTTCGCATCTTATTATAAATTGCAGATGTCCATCGACTTCCCAGAAATTGAATATTGATGGGGGGGGCATCTAAGTTTTATGAAACCAATGACCCAACGTCTTCAATCTGTGCAGATATATAGTCAGGTTAATAATAAATCCTTACACCGTTCTATGATGTTGAAATGATTGAGAAATGAGTGTTTTTGTAGCGTTGGGCGATAGTACGGCCGTTGGCACCCAAGCATCTGGTGCGGATAGCTCTAAAAATGTTTCTGTATATTTCGTAAAACCTGTAATAAACGTCATTAGGTCCATGGCACCTCCTCGGCTTTATGTACATAGAACAGAACGCCAGATGTGATTTTCAGGCAGAATATTTTGCATAAGACCATTTTTTCTCATCTTCCCCGAATAACACTGCTGTTTGTGGTCGTAGACAACAAAAACTCCTTGTGGCTCCATTTTTTTCCCCTCCGAACATGAACTGAGTAGTTCTGTGTGCCGTATACTTATTGAGCAATTAATGCTACTAGCACGCCTTCTTTAAGTAGCTTTAGCCATGGGGCTTGGCACTGCCACCATTGTCTCTGTGCCAAAAAATATCCGCAGCGACTGCCGCATACTAGCACTAGAGGTTTGTCTCGAAAAATCCGCAGTGATTACGTCTGGGATATATATCACACCGGTCGCCTTTCTGTTAATAAATATGTCCTGTTTTGATGTTGTGGTGTTGTTGTTTTTTTTATTTTTTTTCCCTTCTTCTTCGCTCTGTTGAAAATTTGCATCCAAAAAAAAAAAAAAACAACAACACACACAACCCTCCTCCATTTGCTTCATCACAGATTTGTGCTTTCTGGGAACAATGACAATGCCAGACAATGCAGACCGGGGATGTATACAGGGACGGGCTCATCTTTAGGGTTGGCAAGGGTGGCATTTTTGTCCATGTGATTGGGAGAGGCAACCATGGGGAGTGATGGGTTAAAAAAATAAGGACTTCATTGATATAGAAAAATGCAAAGGAGTAAACAATAGCCGTCATTTGCATTACACAAGACTCTCTCTTTTTTTTTTTTTTTTTTTTTTTTTAAACCAATGCCAGAAATACCAGCCAATCTGTCATGCTGCATGAAAAATTTGATCGGGTAAATTTTTCCCAAATTTATTTATGTTCAATAACGGGGGATCCCTGATCGAATGGTGCACAGATCCCTTAGAGAAGGAGCTGTAGAAGAAGAGGATAGACTTGGATTAGCAGCTGGAAATCGAGGAAAGAATTTACAGGATTCTGTTTGTTAAAATTTGAAATAAAATTTTAAAAAAATTGGAAAAAAAAGAAAAAAACATGAATGAATTCCAATAGTCGGGGAAAAAAAGAGGGGGGGCAATGGTTAGGAGGAAGGGAAAAAGTTTACCCTGACATTCTCCTGCTGAAACGTTTGATTTGGTAAACTGTGTTTTTGATGGTAATAGAGGAAACTGCAGATGAGATCTTTACAAAGAGCATAATCCTCTAGAAAAAAAAAAAAAAAAAAAAAAGTCAAGCTCCTGCTGGCTTCTGTGCCTCTTTGGTACCTTCCAGACTTCTACAGAGCTTTGGACTTGTGCCCGTTGATGTCATGGAAACACTGAAATTACTGAGAATGATTCATGTCTATGCTGTTCTCTTATCCTCCCCCACACAAACAGGAGGTGCTTATTATATATATATATATATATATATATATATATATATATATATATATATAATTTTTTATTTATTTGTCATATGAATTTGCATTTAAGCTTTACATAATCATATAGCACATTACTGGTACTTGCAAGTGGTTGGTAAAAATAACACTATAATTATATATTTCAATCTTTAATGTAAATTGGATATAATAATCGGATAGGTAGAGACTCTACATTTATTGAAAGACGTATACACCGATCAGCCATAACATTGAGACCTTCTGATGTTTATACATGTGATGGTGTCCTGCCGTATCTGCACCAAAGCATTATCAGCAGATCCAGTGCTGACTACATGGATGGGACTTGTTTCTCCAGCACATCCCACAGATGATCGATTTGATTGAGATTTAGGGAATCTGAAGGACACGTCACCACCTTGATCTCCTCATTCTTGAACAATGTCTGCAGTGTGGCCCACTGGGCATTATACGCTAAAGTTAGGGGGTCCTGCTGCCATGATGGGGGGGTTTGGTGTGTACAATGGTTAGATTGGTTGTACGTGTCACAGTAACATCCAGAGCTCCAGCAGAACATGTGGGTTCCATTGATGTCCTGTGTGATCTGACTCCTTTCTATCATAGCCAGAAGGAGCTTTTTCAGCAGTTTGCTCTACAGCATCTTCTTTGTGAAATTGGACCAGACAGACTAGTCTTCATTCCTCACGCAAATTGTTAAAGAGGTACTCCGGGCTGGGGTCATTTTTATTGTACGGCCTGGGAGGGGGTGGATATAGAAGGCAGCGGTCACTAACCTCCCCGGTTCCTGCGCCTGGTCCCAGATTGCGACGCCCCGTTCTCCCATCCGGCTGCTGCTGCTTCTTGGTCTGATTGGCGGCCTGAGCCGTGACGTCTCAAGGCAGCTTAG
Source organism: Dendropsophus ebraccatus (assembly GCF_027789765.1). Lineage (NCBI taxonomy): Eukaryota > Metazoa > Chordata > Amphibia > Anura > Hylidae > Dendropsophus > Dendropsophus ebraccatus. Next base: position 174,134,859 of record NC_091456.1, read on the forward strand.
GCATTTAGTGGCCCGAGGCGGGACTCCGCTACGACTGCTAAATGGCTGAGCTGCCTTGAGACGTCAAGCCGCAGCTCAGACCAGGAAGCGACAGCTGGAAGGGAGAACAGAGCGATCCAGGACCCGATGCTGGAACCAGGGAGGTAAGTGACCAGAGCCTTCTATATCCAACCCCTCCCCGGCCCTACAATAAAAATGACCCCAGCCCGGAGTACCTCTTTAAGTCTTGGGCCTCATAAACCTGTCTCTGGTCACTGGTTATCCTTCTTTGGAACACTATCTATCTATGCATTCTGGAGATGCTCTGATCCAGTCCTATAGAGCCCTTTGCTCCTATCCTTACACTTGCTTATTTTCCTGCTTCCAGGACTGATAACTTGTTCCTTTAAAGGGTTTTCCAATTTAAATCTACTTGTCCCTTATCCACAGGATAGAGGACAAGCATGAGATCATGGGGGGGGTCCAATCTCAAGATGGCACCCCGGCTCCTTCGTTATAAGTGGAGCCAAGGGCTGGTGTGTAAACCGCAGCTCCATTCATTCTCTAAGGAGCTGAATCTGCAGAATCCATTTTTTAACCTACTCTATTGCAGCAGAAAGCAGAAAAATCTCTTGTCCTGGACGACCCCACATGTTCATTTGATACATAGAAATTCTATTAATTTCAATGAAATGCCTCTTTTCTCCTGTGGGGGCACTGTAGGACAATTAAACACTTCCTTCTGGACTCCCAAACAGATTTCTAGTCGTGATGAGTGGACCTGTCAAAATGTTCGGGTTTGGCAACGTTAGCTGAACACAAACTTTCTGCATCTGATCCCCTGGGCTGCACAAGTTGGATGCCGCTCCAGGGCTGCCAGGAAAACATGGACAGTGGCTGTATCCATGTTTTCCAGGACTCCCTAGGGCGGCATCCAACTTCTGAGGCCCGAGGGATCAAACGCAGAACGTTCAAGTTTGGCTATTGTTGCTGAACCCAAACCTTTTGACAGGTCAGCTCAGCACCAATTATTACTATTTGCCGGGGCAGCTTTCTAATAAAAAAGAAAGGGATTGTCTAACACAGACAAACCCTTTCGTGTATTGTTGCACTGTAATTCTTCATGTTAAATTTACTTACTTTACTTATGTAACTCAGATTAAAGGGGTTGTCCAGCGAAAATCTTTTTCTTTCAAATCAACTGGTGTCAGAAAGTTATATAGATTTGTAATTTACTTCTATTAAAAAATCTCAAGTCTTCCCATACTTATTAGCTGATGTATGTCCTGCAGGAAATGTTGTTTCATTTTCAGTCTGACAGTGCTCTCTGCTGACATCTCTGGCCGAGATAGGAACTGTCCAGAGCAGGAGAGGTTTTCTATAACAGTGCTTCTTAATTCCAGTCTTCGGGCCTCACCAACAAGTCATGTTTTGAGGATATCCTTAGATAGAATTATACTCAGTGCATCAGGTATTATCACAGGTGTTCTTTGTATGGGAAATCCTCAAAACATGACCTGTTGGTGAGGCCTGAGGACTGGAATTGAGAGGCACTGTTCTATAGGATTCATAGAAAACCGAGACAGAGTTCCTGTCTTGGCCAGAGATGTCAGCAGAAAGCACTGTGTCAGACTGAAAATAAAATAACATTTCCTGCAGGACATACAGCAGCTAATAAGTATGGGAAGATAAGAGATTTGTTAATAGAAGTAAATTACAAATCTATACAACTTTCTGATATCAGTTGATTTGGGGAAAAAAAAAAAAGATTTTCGCTGGATAACCCCTTTAAGCATTGTACATGTACATGTCAAGGGAGGCTGACTTGAAATCGCCTTACAAATCCCTGTTTTTTCAGTACTCCTCAAAATATTTTTTTTATATATTAGAAAATTTCAATGTATATCGCACTTCTAGATACTGATGCCATGAGATTAGTCCATTGTGGTCATGTTTCCACCAACTTTACATGTTGCACCACATATTCAACAATACACTGATCCCAGGACATCCACATGCACCACTCCATAGAGATCAGCTGCAATCTGTGGAGAAGCCCAATGTTCGTTACCCTTGCAGTGCCCCCACAGGTTAAATGAAGCGTTACATGATACCCATTGAAATAAGTGGTTTGTCTACATGGTATATGGGCATGTTGGGTCCTCCAGCATGGGAGATGGTCTTTAAAGCCACAATTCACTCTAGGAAACAAATAATGGATTTAAAATTTTCTAGGGCAATAGAAAACCAAGCTACCCTAATCACAAATGTAACTCTATGGCCACTACCGCACAACCTCTTTTTTTGGCTATTTGACAGACGTTTTTTGAGCATCCATTGTTTTGCACCTTATTTTAAAACAACAACCGTTAATTGTGGACTAGTGGACGCTGGTTTGAAATAACGCCCATTATTTCGGTTCAAAATGATGGTCGGCCAAAAAAAGGTGTTTTGTGATTGTGGCCCAAATCTGGGTATAGAAGTGTACCAAACTTTAGCAAAATCACCTTATTGCTGTATCAGGACTTTAGAAATAAATGTAATTCCCTTAAGAGACAATAAACAAGAATATAGGGTCCCATCTGTATATTTTGTATTACATTATGTCCATGAAGTGTTTTCTGAGAACAATTGAACTGTAGTTCTCCACTATAATGATTGAAGAGGGTGATCAGTTTACAAACTTGTCTCATTTTAGATTGGTGGTAGAGATGAGCAAACTTTTCAGAAGTTCGGTTTGGCAGGTTTTCCAGACTTTGAAACAAAGTTCTTGCTTTCTACCTGCCAGCTTGTTTTGTGTATATGTATTTATGACAGCATGTTTTCATTCCAATGTTGCTCTTGGAAATGAAAAACAGAAACATTGGAATGAAAGCATACTGTGTTAAGCAAATATACACAAAAGAAGCTGGTGGAGTAGAAAGCAAACTGAATACATGGTGATTGTATCTATTGCTTTCTAACCCGCCAGCTTCTTTTGTGTATATTTTCTTATGACAGCATGTTTTCGGCAAACATTGCTGTTTTTCATTCCCAACAACAACATTGGAATGAAAACACTCTGTGATAAGTAAATATACAGAAAAGAAGCTTGCGGGGACACCATAGATCTGTAGGAGGACACCAGGGGAGCATAGACAGGTAAGTATATGCTCTTTTTTATGTGTATTAAATTGTACAGACTTGTTCAAACTTTTTGCAAATTTTATAACAAATCTCTGTTTGTGAAGTTCAGTTTGCTCATCTCTAATTGTGGGTATTACTCAGAGACCACAAGGTCATCTAATATCAGACCACAAGGCACATGCCCACTGCCCCAAAACAGTTACCTAGAGACGGGGGTCTCATCCTTTGTTTTGAAGTTTGAATGGATGGACAGTGAGTTACAGGATAAGTTCCTGCTCTAGGTGGCACTAGTGACAGCTCACTTCCTTCTGGAGTGAGCTAATCTGCATAACCGTTTCCCAGGGAGCATTGCCTGTACTCTGAGACTATGTCAACTTAGTCTCCACAAGGTGAAACAATGTCCCGTCAGAAAACACCCACTGAGAGGAATTTCCAAAGCAAGTTCCCCTCACATTACTTTGCATGTCTTAATAATCTACTTATTTCTTTAAATGACCTATGATATCTATTATGAGCAGAACGTGGGGGGCCGCTTATAGGTAAAGCCATAGATTAGTTTTACCCTCATACTCCCGTACTGAACTAAGCGAGTTCTTCCGAGAGTCAATCCGTAGACAACAATGGTGACATTTCACAAATATATTTCCAGAATGAAAATAAACATGTACTTTTCTGGTTTCCTATTATGTGGTCTCTTAGGAACAGAAACTAAGTACCAGAAATTATCACATTAGCCTGCCGGAATACACTGGGGCTTTGCATTAAGCATGCATTTTATATTCCTAGTAACGTTATGCTGGAGGGCAGGCTAACCGCACTGAACTGCAGGGAATCGTATGGAACCTATAAAACATTTGTAGTCAGATGATCAGCGGCACATTACGTATCCTGTGAAATATCTGCAAATCCACCCTCGGTTTTTGTTCCGCATGCGAGGTTTGTATTAGGATGATATATTATCTCTGGATTATTTAGGCTCTGCGTGGGTTAATCACACTTTAAGGGGGTTGTGAACTTTTAGTAATCTATTTTTGTTGGAAAAGTCCTCAAAAGTAATCCGATTGCAGGGCGTTCCACTGGTGAGAATAAGTGAAATATGTAGGGAAAACAAGTATTTAATTTCCCTACAGCGCTTCTGCAGGAGAATCAGTGCATTACATGGTGCCCACTAAAATCAATGGTTTACCAGTGTAATCCATGGATTAGATTGGTCCACCTTCCACACCAAAACCGTGATATGTGAACTTCCTAAGGGAGAATACACTTGAATTCTCTGTTCAAATCAGAATTTGCCGGTGTGTTCGGATTCATACTTAACAGGATGAAGGGCAAGTCATACAATGTGTACAGTATTATCCTCTGTAGGTAAAGAGCAGCAAGGCATACACTGTATGTCTCACCTTTTTACAGCTAGACCTGCATACAGCATAGCTGTTTACTGTACAGGAGCAGGGACATCTCTTTTTGATAGGTGTCCCTGCTTCTAGTGGTACTGAGTAGCAAGACATACACTGTATATCACACCTTTCTGTGTCTAACCCAGCACACAGCTTCCCTGCTAACTGTAGGGACTTCTTTCTTTGAGAGGAGTCCCTGCATCTGTAAGCACTGAGTGGAGAGGCACTGAGTGTGTACAGTGTATGATCCTGTAGGTACTGAGCAGCCAGGCATACACTCTATGTGTCCCCTCTCTACTGCCAATGTAGCTGAGCAGCCATGCATACAAGATATACCTTACCACTCAGTTTACAGGAGCACGTAACAAACCACAAAGCGAGGCACAAAAATTTAGAAAAATTCTAATTTGGGGGGGCCAGGATAGTCTCTTCTACTTTTTTATACCTTCTTGAACCTCCATCTAAAATTGTTTATGGAGATTTTTCAAACATGGTGTAAAGTAAAACTGGCTCAGTTGCCCCTAGCAACCAATCAGATTCCACTATTTTCCAAACAGTCTGTGAGGAAAGAAAGGTGGAATCTGATTGGTTGCTAGGGGCGACTGAGCCAGTTTCACTTTACACCATGTTTGATAAATCTCCCCCTTTATGCAGCCATAATATAGGAACATCATAGTGCCCATATTACTCCTGTATACCATAATATAGATGGTATGGTCACTACTATTAATAGGGAGAAGTAGGTTGAGTTGCTTTTGAGCAGATCTTCTGAATAAAGTATAGAATCAGGGTAGAGTGTCAGGAAAAGAATTTCAGAATATCATAGCAAATCATACTAAAAGTAATAGAATTGCTTAACAACCTAATAAAAATCTCATTTAAAGGGGTGCAGTATTGTTTCGCCGTCTTTGTGCTACTTTGTTGGGACAAGAGTGGAATTTGTGGCCATGGCAAAGCAGTGTCAGGAAATCCTTAGCGTGGAGTGTAGCCGGCTATATATTCCACGGGGGATGCTTATAATATATATAAATCAACGGCCACGTCAAAACTCCATTGTGTATAAAGGCCAAAAGCAGAGTCCTGACACTGGCCACTTTGTATTCGGCGACCTTGGCCCCGGACAGTAAACTCACTGGAATCCTGGAAATATGCTACGTGTTTGCAGCTCCTTCTGGCCGTTGTGAATGCTCCTTTCTTTACTGTATAAGACTATAGTGTTATTTATATCACACATGGAAAATAAAAGCCATGAACTCCGCCGTCTAGGCCGTTACTGTTGGATCTGACGTTGTGTTCATGCGTTGTGGTCAAATTGTGGTTTTTTTACTGAATTATTTCGCTATAAAATTTGATTTGACTGTGACATATGAACGCACCCGTAATAAAATATAATTGGCTTGTTGGCCTTTTCTTTCAGGTTATTTCAGTTTTATTTAACTGTAGGTTTTTATGGGGTTTTTTTCTTACTTATATCTATTTTTGAGACTGCTGAGTGACAACTATTACAGATTTTATAACTTTTTCTAGATATCATTTATACAGAAAGGTCTGGGGAAGCTGGGAGGGGGACGGTGGTAGTTATGTTGTTCATGAAGAAATCGAGATGGTTGTGAGAAGTGGGATTTATAGCAATAGTGTGAATGGAACCTACATTTATATAAGGGAAATATGAACATGCACAGGGTACTAGGAGATTTTAAGAATGCAGAATTGTCAACACTGCTCTGAAGTACAGACTGTAATGTAATGTATGTACACAGTGACCCCACCAGCAGAATAGTGAGTTCAGCTCTGGAGTATAAAACTGAATGTAACTCAGGATCAGTACAGGATAAGTCATGTAATGTAATGTAAGTACACAGTGACCCCACCAGCAGAATAGTGACTGCAGCTCTGGAGTGTAATACAGGATGTAACTCAGGATCAGTACAGGATAAGTAATGTAATGTAAGTACACAGTGACCTCACCAGCAGAATAGTGAGTGCAGCTCTGGAGTATAATACACAATGTGTATCAGGATCAGTACAGGATCAGTAATGTATGTACACAGTGACCTCACCAGCAGAATAGTGAGTGCAGCTCTGGAGTATAATACACAATGTGTATCAGGATCAGTACAGGATAAGTAATGTAATGTATGTACACAGTGACCCCACCAGCAGAATAGTGAGTGCAGCTCTGGAGTATAATACAGGATGTAACTCAGGATATGTAATGTATGTACACAGTGACCCCACCAGCAGAATAGTGAGTGCAGCTTTGGAGTATAATACAGGATGTAACTCAGGATCAGTACAGGATGAGTAATTTAATGTATGTACACAGTGACCCCACCAGCAGAATAGTGAGTGCAGCTCTGGATTCTGGATCACATAAGAATCACAATAGTTGTAATAAGTATCTGTGTTTTATTTTATTTTTCTTTATTGTTGTTTTTAGGCTATAGACTGACCAAGTTTTTTTCCACTATTGGGGCGGTCACCCTATCATAGCCATCTGATTGATTGACCAAAAACCCTGAAACCTCCGGATAGGCAGAATCTTTATATGACTGCCAGACTAGATTGAGCTTCTTTTACTATTATAGAGAATATTTGAGGTAAAGATCACATTAATTAATTACACGTGTTTGGCACTGGCAGTTTTTCGTGTGACTTTTTCCAATCCAGCACCCCCATTTAGAAGCATGGTCGAGCGGGGGAGGGGGCTATGATATTTTGCAAAGCCGCATGCTTCAGGCCTTTCCATTAATGAATATGATTGGGATATAAAGTATGACCTTTATGTTATAGTCTAGAGAACCAGACAGCAGCCTTCAGAAAACATCAGATCATTAAGGCTGGCACGGATCCTCCGCAGGATTTGGGCCCAGTTCAAATCCCCGCTTCACTGGTGTAGAACTTAGTAATGGGTGGCAAAAGTCCAACCCAATTTCTCTTTCCCAGGTGTCAGTTCCATCATGATGCTGATCATGAAGGAAGCTTACTCCGGGGAAGTGCGGGGAAAAAAAAAATAAAAAATCTTGTGCAGCTTGTTACCCAGAATGCCATCAGGAGACTCAGTGATTGATTAGGCTCCGTTCTCACCGATAAGTGTCGCCGTGACAGGGGCGACGCGCAGCTGCTGTCACATAAGCAGGCCGACGCTTTCATCAACAGCTTTGTTGTGCTATAGAATAAGTCATAGTTACCGTAGTACAATGTAGCCTCCGGAGCAGAAACAGGGGAGGAGCGGGAAAGGGTAGGTGGTTGTTTTAAAAAATGTAAAAAAAATTGTTGAAATTTTTAGATCGATTTTATGTTTGCAAGCAGAAGGATTTTATTAAAGGAGAAGTCCGGCAAAATTTTTTATTAAAAGTATTGTATGGCCTCCCAAAAGTTATACAAATGACCAATATACACTTATTAAGTGAAAGACTTATAAAGTGCTTTTTTTCCCTGCACTTACTACTGCATCAAGGCTTCACTTCCTGGATAACATGGTGATGTCACTTCTTGGATAACTTGGTGATGTCACGACCCGACTCCCAGAGCTGTGCAGGCTGTGGCTGCTGGAGAGGATGATGGCAGAGGGATGCTCAGTGTCCCTCCAGTGCCCTGTGTCCCTCAGTGTCCCTCTGCCATGATCCTCTCCAGCAGTCACAGCCCACACAGCTCTGGGAGTCGGGTCGTGACATCACCATGTTATCCAGGAAGTGACATCACCATGTTATCCGGGAAGCGAAGCCTTGATGCAGTAGTAAGTACAGCGAAAAAAGCACTTTATAAGCAAGTGTATATTGGGGATTTTCTATCTGTCTCTCTCTCCCATATCTATCTTATATTTATCTATTATCTATTTATCTATCTATCTATTATCTATCTATCTATCTATCTATCTATCTATCTATTATCTCCTATCTATAGATCTGTGATCCAACATGTTTATGTTCATCTTCCTGAATCACTCCATATCTAAGCATATAAGTTGAAAGAAGCTATAACAGCAGACAATATAGACAAGGGAATAAAAAAGTTCTTGAGTTTTCCTCTTTTGTCAACTCTATTTTCTATTTAGCTGGTAAATATTCAGGACACTGGGAAACCTGGGAATCTGATGTCAGCCATACTGGTTGCCTTTGATTGTATTTTATATGTTAATGAGCCCAGGTGAAGCTATAAAGTTATACACCCCCCTCTAGCAGCTCCGTACCCCCCTTCCCCATAGACTGGCACTACATAATTTCTTTTTATTTGTTTTATTGGTTGTAGGAATCCGGACACCTGAAGGTACGATTCGCCATCGCCTCCGCGCTCATTAATTTTCCACTGAATATTTTAACACAGAATATGCAGATTTCAGTTTATATGTGGTTTAGGGGAAAACTCCCAGTGATGTATAGGGATATACCTTCCTGTTTATATAAGAAACTGAGTAATGAACATTATCCCACAGATCAGTGTGAACATCAACCTAGAGCAGGGCAGATTGCATCTCCTGTTATAGAGGGGGCAATTGCCTATAGCCTCTGTTTTCTGGGAACCCCTGAGGAAAGGGGCAGCAACCTAAGAGTGGAGCAGAAACAAAGTTACTTACATAGTTAGGTAGTTAGCTTACAACGCGTTCCGACTGCACTCAAGCAGTCTTATTCATGTTTTAGACTGCTTGAATGCATTTGAAACGTGTTTTGTGCACATGTAGATGCCTGCTGAACAATAAAGAATAAATATTGTAGCTTTTAAGGCTCTAAACCCTGCTTTTTATGGATCAGAACACTTTTGGTTTTACCCACAGATGCATTTCTAAGTCCATATAATGGGGGTAAGTCCTTGCCTGGCTAAGGGTCTGGTAAACCATAGTGACAGCTGTGGCCGTGGGACTTGTGGCCGTAATATGAATGCTAAACTGTATTCATATTACACTCATGTGGAGCCAGCCTTAAAGTAGAAGTCCGGCTAAATATTTTGTTAAAGTATTGTATTGCCCCCCCAAAAGTTATACAAATCCCCAATATACAATTATTATGGAAAATGCTCATAAAGTGCTTTTTTTCCTGCACTTACTACTGCATCAAGGCTTCACTTCCTGGATAACATGGTGATGTCACTTCCTGGATAACATGGTGATGTCACTTCCTGGATAACATGGTGATGACATTTCCTGGATAAAATGGTGATGTCACTTCCTGGATAACATGGTGATGGTCACTTCCTGGATAAAATGGTGATGTCATGCCCGACTCCCAGAGCTGTGCGGGCTGTGGCTGCTGGAGAGGATGATGGCAGGGGGACACTGAGGGACATAGGGCACTGGAGGGACACTGAGCATCCCCCTGCCATCATCCTCTCCAGCAGCCACAGCCCGCACAGCTCTGGGAGTCAGGTCGTGACATCACCATTTTATCCAGGAAGTGACATCCCCATGTTATCCAGGAAATGACATCACCATGTTATCCAGGAAGTGAAGCCTTGATGCAGTAGTAAGTGCAGGGAAAAAAGCACTTTATGAGCATTTCCCATAATAAATGTATATTGGTGATTTGTATAACTTTTGGGGGGCAATACAATACTTAAACAAAAATTTTTGTCGGACTTCTCCTTTAAGCCCCCATTACACAGGGCAATCTGAGGGAGCAAGCGAGTGTTACCTCGTTCCCCTCTCACTGCCAGTGCTATTACACACACCGACAGCCTTGGATAAGTGCATGGGGGGGGAGGGGTCGGCACAGAGAGCTGCAGGGAGGGGGGCATGGCATATGAGGGAGAAAGTCTTGGCAATGTCTACACATACTAGCAAAACCTGCGGAAAAAAACTATTAATTGCGATGAAAACTGTGGTAGGGAAGTAAGAGGTGCTGAATTTTTCCCATCACCTACTCTCATTGGTGTATCATCTTGTGTTACCTACCTGTCTCTATCTTTATAAAATGAATGTTACCTTCTAATCGAACCCCACTTTCCTGTGAAAATAAAGGGTTTTTTTTACCTATTATTATTGTCACATATGTTTAGGTATGTAGGTTATGTAGGTTTTTCAAGTGTTATAAGGGGGTTAACAGGCTGCTTACTCTATGTCTATTGGCTGATAGCATCATTTGACCCAAATTTAAACATGGATGCCTCCATTAAGTGTTTAGTATGACTGAGGCCTTTCTGAAACGTGTCACTTTGTCCTGTGTCGCTGGTGTTTTATAACTTGATGGGGTTTTTTAAAACTACATACAGTACCTGCACTGGATCTTCTGTCCTTCTGTTTCTCCACTCGAGTCATGTACTATATGCTATGTTAGCAGAGCTGTCTCTTGTGTCATACATACAGACTAGCGTGAAATAACTAGTAAGATAGACTAACCTGTAGCTTTTTATGTCTTTCCCAGGTAAAACAGAGAGGAATTCATACCCGTGCTTCGGGAGAGACTCAGAGATACAGGGCTGTCATCAGGTAAGAGCAGTATAATGGCCATGCATTAGTGTGCTGTTTATATTCGTATACACAGAGGCATGTGAGGGTGCTATACACTAGCAGTATTGCCCCCTACCCATGCTCTTATTGCCAACCTTTAAGGGTTTTTTCTGTTATCTCTCCTGTTTAGTGTTGAGCGGAGTTGCTAAACTGTTGGGGTTTGGCAGTGTTCTCCGGCGTCTCAGGCATCTGGAGACGTTGGACGCCACCCTAGGGCTGCCAGGAAAACTCCAGGATTCCCTAGGACAGCATTCAACTTTTCCAGTGGTCAGGAATAAAATGCCAAGCATTCGGGCTTGGAGAACACTGTCAAACCCCAACAGTTCAGCAACTCCGCTCAACACTACTCCTGTTCTCTCCATATACATAAACATTTGGCATGGCTTCTTCCTCTGAAAACAAAAGGGGTTGGCCATTACACCCGACCCCTATCTCCACCGATATTATCTGCGGGTGGAGGCTCGGGAGGCCCCCAAAATACTTTAAGGTGTATTCACACCATGATTCTGCTGTCCGATGTATGGATACTTTAGCTATCTGCCAGAATCCGGACTGGCTTTGACCCAAATTACTCCTATGGCATGATTGTAGTCAGCTGGCGACTATGTCCGGGTTATTTTCCACATGCGTTTGTGCGTATGCGCACAGCAGCTCTATCCGGACAAAAACTTCACTAGTCCATATCCCAAGGCGTTAAAAGGCGTACTTGTAGTCTGAACCCCCTGATCCGACATTTATCCACTATACTGCGGATAAGGGATAAGTGTCCGTAGTGGCATAGTATTCCCATCTCATACAGAGATGTTATGATATCACTATGATATCATGATATGATATCACTAGGGTACCTAGTGATACCTAAGTATTAGCGTGTTTCTCTGAAAGACAGGGTCTTATTTTATGGTTTAGGGGGGGGGGGGGGGGTAGGTTATCTGAAAAAAGGGCTAGGGCTTATCTTTGGGGAAGGTCGTATTTTTAAAGAAGGACAGTATGGCCCTACACTGTAGCCCCACTATATACAGTAGTTAGCCACCATACTGTATGTCCCCCTTTTATTAGGCTCCTTTACGGTAAGTTCCCCTGTAGTGCCTCCATACTATATACCTCCCTGCTATGTAGTTGTTCCCCTAAACTGTATATATCCCCACTTTGCAGTAAGACCCCCTCCTACTGTATACCTCCCTCCTCTGCAGGTAGTCCCCATACTGTATACCTCCCTCTGTAGTTGCCCACATACCTTCCATCCCTTAATATTTAGTGCCCCCTACTCTGCATCTTCTTACCCCTCCTGTCTCCCCTGCAGCTTGTGTTAAGCAGGTGGGGGCGGAGCATAACAAGTCTGGCTCTGATTGGCTGATGCTCAGCCACACATTGTCTGGGAGCTGATCAGCTGATGCTAACTAGGGATTATTTTTTGGGTTAGGGCTTATATTTCAAGTCTACTTCAAAAAGCCTTCAAAATAAAGCTAGGTCTTATTTTCAGAGTAGGTAAACTAAATCCAACTAAATCCCCACTCTCCCCCTTTCTCGAACCTTTATATTTTTCCTTCACGTTTAAAGGGGTTGTCCAGGGAGCAGAAGATGGCTCAAGCCTTCTACTTACTGGAGCTCCCTCCCTGTAAATCTATGTGTTGGAAGTAAGGGTCCTATTCCACTGGACCAGCAGGACCCGATCAACGATGTAAACGAGCGCCGATCTGCTAGATCGGCGCTCATTTACTGGGCCTATTCCACGGCCCCGATGATCGTAAAACAAGGGCTGCATGGACATCGTTACCGATGTCCTTGCAAACATTACCTTTCCAGGCGCAGGTCTTTTTCTCCCGGTCCCGCAAGCCGCAGCAGCTTCGGAGCGGGGCTGTCTGAACCGAAAGACCGCTCAGCCAATCACTGGCTGCGGCGGTCCCAGCCAGTGATTGGCTTAGCTGTCTGTAAGACAGCCCCGCTCCGAAGCTGATGCTGCCGCGCGGGACCGACAGAAGAAGACCTGCAGCCCAGACAGGTAATGTATGATTCTGCTGAAATCGTTGGTAGCTGCCGCGCACCGTAGCGATGCGCTGGTGACGAACGACGATTGTAGGTCTGAACCTAAATGAACAATCAGCCGATGACATGATCATCGGCTGATTGTTCTCTCTATTCCATGGAGTGTAAATCGGACGAATCGGGCCGATTATCGCTCCTGTGGAATAGGCCCCTAAGCCTTCCAAGACGTGGATATACAAGAAGTGAGTGCCAGGAAGAGGAAAGGCTTCAGCCGTCTTCTGCTCACCGGACAACCCCTTTAAGGTCTAATCTCCCACATACAAACCAATGCGATTGCCCATACCACACAAAGAAATTTGAGAGCAAAAAACCTTCAAACCGGTTAAATGGTAAACCTTCCGTTTTGTATGACAATGGCCATAAACTAACTCCTGCAGTTTTCTGTAGAAATAGACTTGTAGTAAAGGGATAAAAATGTCTGCGAAAAACTGATTTGTTGTTCTTTTTTGTCTTTCAATTGTTTTTGGCTTAATGTCAAGGCCAACAGGCTCGATGCAGAACCCTCTCCAGGGATATATGCATCAGCCTGAAAAAACTACCAATATTTCCATGAAACTGTAAAATGTCAAAGCCGCGACTCGGCTCCCGGGGCCCCGCTCTCTCGCTGTAGTAGAAGCTTGTGTGTTTAAATGCTTGTAACTCTTTGTCACACCTCATTCTACGTTGCTTTTTTACGCTATTAAAATATGTTGTGTTTTTTTTTTTAGTTTTTTTATGCCTTTTTGCTTTGATTTGGCAGTTGCACATGAGTGTTATGTTGTTTGTCCCCATTTATGAAAATACTACCCACATGCACATGTTTGGCAGTGATGCTGAACATAAGCTATTATCAAAATACCTCATTGTATGTAGCTTATTGAGGAGGAGACGAGAAAAAGGCATAAAAGAACACAATCATCGCCGGTTGCGGCGTATCTGTGGATCGGCGTATAAGGGAAGATACAAATGTCAAGTAAAACATTAAAAACTGCATTATATAGTGATTTATATATTGACCTTGAGGTGTGTAGCGTGCTGTTACATGTGCTAGTGGAAGGGCAATTTAAAGGGGAAACGCATATTCTCCAGGAAGGTCTGAGATTTCGTTCTCTCCATGATTACTTTAGTTTATTGGTGGCTCAAGCATAACAAATGCCACCATGAAACCTCCTGAATGCCTTGACCCAAACACAAGAAGGGTCGCTAAGGCTTATAGAGATGAGTGAGCACTAAAATGCTCGAGTGCTTGTTACTCAAGTCGTGTTTTTTTAAATTTTGTAACGCTCGAGTGCTCAACTCGAGTAACGAGCCTTGTTGAAATCAATGGCAGAGCGGAGGGTGCCTAGTTAATTTAAAAGTAACAGTCTGGCTCCCAGGGACCCCAAAGTTAGCCCAATGGGGACCAGACCTATGCTCTGTTGTGGGGGGTTTACTTACCGCCCAGGGCTCCCAATGTCTTTACTCTTTGGCTCCTTCTTCTGCAATGAGGCGATTAGTGGCTGTGTCGGGACACATCTGCAGCCGCTGATTGGCTGAGTGGAGGCTCCTGAGCCAATCACCAGCTGCAGCAGTGACACAGATGTCGGGAACCCAGGACAGTGAGTTAACCCCTTCCAAATAAACAGCACTGTCTGGCCGCCAGAAGGTTAAGTGGTGATGCTATGCATCCTCACTTAACTCCCCTGGGGGCATGATTATACTTACCCTCCCAGGGGCCAGTCTTCAGCAGACCTGACACAGAGAGCTTGAAGTACCGAGTGTGCGCAGAGAGTGTGTGTGCTCTGCCAATTAGCGGCTGAGGTGGGACACTGCAACAGCTGTTGATCGGCTAAGCGCAAACCATCTCTCCACAAGCATCACCCAAGCACCGCAATAAAGTGGCCGCAGCCCATATTCCTGCATGTGTTCCTGCCCGTGATCCTGTCCATTGCTCCGTTCCCTGCTGCTATCTCTGACTGAGCCCTATCTACACTGCTGTACTGCAAGCTAGCCAAACCAGGGGTAGCAACCTGGGGGTTGCCTGCTGCAGAAAGCCCAACCTGCCTTGCAGTGGTCTCTGGCGGAGACCAGACGGCATCTTAGACTCCCCTGGTGTGACTTGTCGTGGCCCAGTGGATCCATACCTTCAACCGTTATACTAGCATTATTTGGAAATACATCACTGTTTTAGAGGTAAAGTTACTGTTATGGAGGCACTAAAGTTGGCACTGTTATGAGATGATGTTATTGTTATGAAGGAACTGTAGCTGGTACTGTTATAGAGTTAAGGTTATTGTTATGGAGGCAGTTATGATATTATAATATTGTTATAGATGCACTCTGTCTGGCACTGTTATGAAGAAATGTATTGTTATGAAGGCACTGTGGCTGGCACTGTTTAGGGGGCACTGTCTGAGACTGTTAGGCTAGGTTCACACTGCGTTTTCAGCATCCGTTTAACGGATCCGTTTTTTTTAACGTCCAGAAAAATAGGGTCAGCAACGTTTTTTGGTCCGTTTTGGTCCGTCAAAAAAAACGGATCCGTTTTTTTTTATAATGGAAGTCAATGGAAAAACGGATGCACACAAATGAATCCGTTTTTTGCAATCCGTTTTTCATGCGTTTTTTGCAAAAAACGGATGCGTTAAACGGATGCTGAAAACGCAGTGTGAACCTAGCCTTACCCTCCAGTGGCTTTCCAGTCCCCTGCTAACAGCCCCTCAAGGTGGATAGATAACGACTACATCACATGATCGCTCTTAACCAATCACCATCTATTAAAAGGGATCACGTGACATACACTGCACCAGAGGAAGGAGTTACAGACAGTATCACATGATACTTTTTGGAGCAGCTGACTGGCTGTAAGGATCATGTGATCCCTGGGGGGGATGATGGGAATTGTAGTTTTGCAACAGCTGGAGGGCCAGTAGTTTGACACCCTTTGTTTTTTAAGGGTTTAATCGTACCCACCAGTATAACATTTTTAGAGGGTCACCATGTTCTCTTTGTAATATGTTTTTTTTTCTCATAATTATTATTATTATTATTATTATTATTATTATTATTATTATTATTATTATTATTTTACAGTATTCTGAGCTCTAAGGCCAGAGGCCTGTGTGTTCAGACACGTTGCATTCTCATTCCTGTACTATCACAGCACTACAGCATTTTTTATTGAAATGACACAGTATTACAATACAACTGCAATGTGTGAACACAACCTAATGCAACATCTATAACAGGACCCTCAGCTGCCCTGTGTCATCGACCGTACCAGTGTCATCATATGTGGCAGAGGGGACAGTAAGTAACGACGGAGAGCCAGATGCTTCTATAAGCAGGGAACATCTTATTCTAGGTATTAAAATCTTGCACGGAAAAAAAGGTATTTTGGTCCCGTTACAATGAATAGTGTTACGTCTTAAGATTAGATTAATTGCAGAAGGCGGCTCTTTGGGTTCAGTTTCCATTTCTGCTCACGGTATAAATAGAAGTCAGGTGGCACCGATATAAGAGTAAGATCACAGCGTCACACGCGGTAATATCCTATCGATAAAATAAATGATTCCTATTTATATACACACAACTGGATCTATTACCAAAATATACATCTTGCATATACCATCATGTCTCCAAGCTCAGGGCTCTTCTACTCTTCATTTTCTGAAAGGGGTCATCCCTTAAATTATTTATACGTAAAAATTTTATAAATACTAGTAATAACTAAAAAGGGGTTATACAGGATTAGGAAAAACACAGGTACTTTATTGCAAAAACAGCGCTACCCCTGTCCTCAGGTGGTGTGTGGTATTACAATAGAGCCTGGCGGGAGCTTCATGGCTGAGCAGCTGCATGCAAGCCTTACCTCACCAAGCACAAAGCCAGATGTTAGATAGAGGTATGTAAATCTGACGCCATTAGTGTCTGCGTTTGGTGAATGCCAGGAGAACACTACCTGCCTAACTGCACTGTGCCAGCTGTAATGTGGTGGAGAAGGACAATGCTATGGAGGGTGTTTTCAAAGATTGGCCTAGGCCTCTTAGTTCTTGTCAACTAACTATTACTATAATAACAGGATAACAGGACACTGTGGACTGTTGTATCTTCCATCTTTCTGTGAACAGTTTGGATTCAACACTTTTCAGTTCCAACATAACTTCTCTCTTGAGCTGCACTCACTATTCTGCTGGTGAGGTCACTGTGTACATACATTACATTACTTATCCTGTACTGATCCTGAGTTACATCCTGTATTATACCCCAGAGCTGCACTCACTATTCTGCTGGTGGGGTCACTGTGTACATACATTACATTACTTATCCTGTACTGATCCTGAGTTACATCCTGTATTATACCCCAGAGCTGCACTCACTATTCTGCTGGTGGGGCCACTGTGTACATACATTACATTACTTATCCTGTACTGATCCTGAGTTACATCCTGTATTATACCCCAGAGATGCACTCACTATTCTGCTGGTGAGGTCACTGTGTACATACATTACATTACTTATCCTGTACTAATCCTGAGTTACATCCTGTATTATACCCCAGAGCTGCACTCACTATTCTGCTGGTGGGGTCACTGTGTACATACATTACATTACTTATCCTGTACTGATCCTGAGTTACATCCTGTATTATACCCCAGAGCTGCACTCACTATTCTGCTGGTGGGGCCACTGTGTACATACATTACATTACTTATCCTCTACTGATCCTGAGTTACATCCTATATTATACTCCAGAGCTGCACTCACTATTCTGCTGGTGGGGTCACTGTGTACATATAGAACACACTGGACTGGACTTGTATTAGACTTAGGGGTACAGCTTCACTCGTGCCTATAGGTTGTGTCCAGTATTGCACCTTAGCCCCATTCACTTGAATAGAACCAAGCTTCCATACCAGCCCCAACCTAAGGATATGTGTTTAACAAAATTCAGATTTTTTTATTATTATTTTATAGAATTTTCTCCCTTAGTGTTTCTGCTGTAATGGAAGTATCTCCTTAAAAATCCAGTTAATTAGGATTTATATTAATACATAGTATTCGGCAGATGTGCTCTATGAGCGTGGAGTGTGATAATTGCTTTTACTTCCCAGGTGTTCATTAGCTAAGCAAGGTCAAGATGTTTTATATGTTTCTGTATATTCAGACATGTGTTATCTTATCGCGTTTGTTATGTTCTAACGTTATAAATCCACTTTCTTGTCTTGAACTGTTTGGAGCAGCTAAATAAAGCACCTGGTGATAATGGAGCCAGGCAACAACGTACCACCTCTCACCTTAACATTACACCGCGCACCTGCAGGTTATGATAACCACTCACCGTATACTGGAGGCTGTGTCACAGGAAGCGCTAATCTGTCTCTCTAATCAACTTTTAATTAGAAGCTGGAGCGCCGAACTTTACAAAGTTTGGAAACCTTAGGAAAAACATTGAGGACATTTTGGGAGGGCGCTTACTTTGTCATCTACCTAGCTGAGATCTGAACTGATCTAAATGAACTTTTCTACCATTAAATAACATATATTTATATATATATATTTATTTATTTATTTTTAATTACTATTATTATACTATTATTTTTACTATTATTATATTATTTAATTACTATTATTATTATTATACTCACCTACCCTGATCCCACACCACTGCTGCTCTGACTGTGACAGGTCCCCCCTGCTCCCTAACAAACTAGCAGGAAATACCCGCTCAGCCAATCACTGGCCACAAGACGATCCTTTTCATTCAGTGATTGGCTGAGCAGGCAACAGAGGAAACAGGAAGGAAAGGGGATTCAAAGTCATTTGATCAGCAGCCGTGGGGGATCAGGGCAGTTGAGTATGCTTCCTTTTTTAAAAATTTTTAATCACCCCAAGTACAATCTAAAAACTTTTCTATTGCGGGAATCACCCTTTAAAAGTAGGTCCTACTAGTTAAGTACTGTCAAAGCTATGCTTAAGAAAGTCTGTCCTGAGCCAATGCTATTAAATAATGGGTACTCCTTGTGCCACTGTATGTCAGCGTGGGCACGTAAATTTATTGGGTTCCATAGTATGTATGGCTCTTGATTTTTCCTTCTAATGCTTTGTATTACTTCTCTTTATAAGTTAAAGGGTTTATGATCCTAAGAGCAAAAAAAAAAAATGAATGCTAGCTGGTCTTACTCACCAAGTCCCCCTGAGTATTTTGAGCCATCTCCTGTCTTTTTAGGTGCTGCCATTCCTGAGTTGCAAGCTTTTCTAAAAGCCGATATCAATAGACAGAGAGGAGATTACATGTCCTGTGACTACAAAGGGAGGGGGGAAGAGGGAGCTGAGCGGGGTCAGAGTGGAGCCAGAGTAGAGGGTTTTATACTTCCAGAGCGGATAAGAGAAAAAAAAACAGGGAAAGGGTGCAAGAAATGTTATACATGTATTTTAGACATAAGGTGGTATTGGGAAGGGGGATTGTTTAGAATATTGTTTTTGTTACCCAGATAACCCCTTTAAGCTATACACTTTTTTTGCCTGCGTTCACTTTTGGCTAGAGACAAGGAGTAATGTGGCTTTTTATTCTGTTTACCTTCTAAACAGCAGCCAGAAGACAAACACCAGTTTGGAGTTCTGCTTTATTTTACCGCTGAACCTTTAAATCCCATTTTAGATTGTACATCCGGACCCCAGATCTGATGACTTGTATCATCCTGCAAAATAAATGGGAATCCATCAGTGGCATAGCTTCCTTTACAAAATGAGCCTAAAAACAGAGAAATGACCCCCTAAGCATATATTATAATCCTTTTACTGTAGAGAAGCCAGATGTTAATCACCACTTTTTAAATACTTTGTTTTTAGTTTCTTATTTTTTGCTCAGTAACAGTTTTCTAGGCAGATTAGTAACCTTACACATTGAAAGAAGTTGTTCATCAATTTTCTTTCTTTCAAATCCACTGGTGCCAGAGATTTGTAATTTTACTTTTATTAAAAAATCTGCAGTCTTCCAGTACTTACCAGCTGCTGTATATCCTGCAGGAAGTGGTGTAGTCTTTCCAGTCTGAAACAGTGCTCTCTGCTGCCACCTCTGTCCATGTCAAGAACTGTCCAGATGTCCAGAGCAGTAGCAAATCCCCATAGAAAATCCTCTCCTCCTCTCCAGACTGGAAAGAATACCACTTCCTGCAGGACACACAGCAGCTGATAAGTACTGCAAGACTTGAAATATTTTTTTATATATAAGTAAATTACAAATTTCTGGCACCAGTCGATTTGAAAGAAAAAAAATGGTGAACTACCCCTTTAACTTGGGAGCTTATCCACTCACAATGAACCTTATAGAGGCCTTCAAGAACATGGTTTGGACACGTTATTCTTAGCTAATCAGTTTATAGAACCTATTTTCCTACACCCTCTTTGGGAGTCTAAAGGGAAGCCTCTGTTCAGGATCCCTATCTAGGAGTGGAGAATGACTACAATGAGTCTCTTTCTCTCTGAAGTCTTCTGCTGCATTATACAGACACTGTGTAATACTCTATTTCCCCTGTGGGGGCGCTGGAGTAAGTGTTCAATCTGTTTCTCTACAGATTACAGCCGATTGCTGCTAGAGGAGTCTTCATCATCAGCTTATTGTACAGGGACCTTTCTAACACTTACGTTACAGCAAAGCTGTTTGTGTAAAAT
The DNA here is from genome assembly GCF_027789765.1 of Dendropsophus ebraccatus. Taxonomy (NCBI): domain Eukaryota; kingdom Metazoa; phylum Chordata; class Amphibia; order Anura; family Hylidae; genus Dendropsophus; species Dendropsophus ebraccatus. The sequence goes on from NC_091456.1 coordinate 174,155,481, forward strand.
CTCGGTGACAACCCATATGGCCAGCATTACCACTTTCATAGGGTTGTCATCGAGCTTTCCTAAAGCCCCGAAAAGCTAATCTGTCATTCAGTGATACTAGAACAGAAGAAGCATCACAGCAAAACAAAGATCATTTTCACAGAATTTTTTTTTACAAAAGCATTGCAGTTTTGCTTTGGTTACGAAATGAATAACAAACAAATAAAAAACAAAACTAAAAATACAATTTTTTTTTTTTAAATAAAAACATCATCATACCAAAGCCTCTGCGGATATCTGCCTCATTGGTGGTCTGTTTTCTTTAGGTTTTATACCCCCCAGGCCTGATGTTTGCCCCCCTGTTCACACACACACTATGACCCTTTGCCAAATTCTTCATCCCCTTTGTTTAAAGTAGAGAGGGGCGACCTGAACAAGTTCTTGCCGCCCAATAGCAAAGAGAATTGGACTAACAATGGCAGGGTCCTCTCTCTCCACGTGCTTTATATTAGCCACATGGTCAGCTTCTAAAGTATATTTGGTCTCCAACCTTTTCATGACTTAGGCCTCATCCACAGTGTCAAGCAGTGTGATTTTGTCCGCTCCGTGAAAAACACTGGACACTGGACATCTGTTGATTACATCCGTTTGGATGGTAGGTTGGGGGTCGGGAGGTGCTGGTATTGTCCACGGGCGGAGTGGGGGGCTGACAGGAGCGGGGAGAGAAAGGAGCGGTGAACGGAGCTGGGAGAGACAGGAGTGGTGACAGGAGTGGGGAGAGACGGGATCGGTAATAGGAGCGGAGAGAGTTAGGAGTGGTGACGGGAGCAGGGGAGATAAGAGAGGGTGACCGGAGTGGGGGAGATGGAAACAGGTGACAGGAGCCGGGAGAGACAGGAGTGGTGACGGGAGCGGGGAAGATAGGAGCGGTGAGAGACGGGAGCAGGGGAGATGGAAGCGGGTGACTGGAGCGGGTGAGATGGTAACAGGTTACAGGAGCTGGGAGAGACAGGAGCGGTGTCGGGTGCGGGGAAGATAGGAGTGGTGAGAGATGGGAGCAGGGGAGATGGGAGCTGGTGACCGGAGCGGGGGAGAAGGAAACGGGTGAAAGGAGCGGGGAGAGACAGGAGCGGGAGAGACAGGAGCAGGGAGAGATGGGAGCGCTGACAGGAGCGGGGAGAGACAGTAATGGTAATGGGAGCGGGGGAGATAGGAGCGGTGAGAGATAGGAGCGGGTGACTGGAGTGGGGGAGATGGAAACGGGTGACAGGAGCGGGGAGAAACAGGAGTGGGAGAGATGGGAGGGGGTGACAGGAGCGGTAGAGGCATCTGTGCCGCGATCCGCACTATGACCTGCCCTATTTAGCGGATCTGTGACCACAGACAATTTTACAGGACATGTGAGTAAGGCCTTAGTGGGGTCCTTAAAAGTTGGACTCGTTATTGCTATCATTGAACTAATGTCTCACACAGACAGACACTCAGTTTTCGATGGAGCTGTAATATGGCTCTGAAACGTCATGGTATCTCTGGATTACTCCAATTTCAGAAACAAATTATGAGATGCTCCATTGCTTCTGGGAGAAATTGTCTTCATATATAATGGCACCTGAAGGAGCTTGTATGGCAGCGCACTGGGGCTGTGCTACTCTGCATATACAGCTTCTGTGCACAACTCGGTAATCACTGTTCACCGGGCTCCGAAGGCAAAAGTCAGAATTCAAAGGCAAAAAATTTCATGAAAATTTTTAATTCTGCAATAAAAAGTCTGACCTGTAAAATGATATCAGAATATAAAATATAATACTGAGAATACAAGGTTTCAATTGTGAGGACATAAAAAAGAAAATATTTCTGAGATTAGAAAATAAACAGAATTTTGAGATTTAAAAAAAATAGAAAAAATAGAAGATTACAATTAAACATAGGAAAATCATAGGATAGAAAATTCTAATATAAGAATATTAGAAAAAGTCAGAATTATGAGATGAAGGCTATGTTGACACACCGTTAAATTTTAAAAGAACGGTTGTTATTCCTATAATAGCGGCCGTTGTTTTAAAATACTGGTCTCCTGTTAAATGTCAATGTGTGAACATAGCATAAACTAAAGGGTTCTAAGATAAGGGCCTGATTTACTAGCTTGTTCCTGTCGGTAGCGATGAGCGAATAGTGTAATATTTGAATATTCGATATTCGTACGAATCTGAATATTCGAATATTCAATCAAATAATCGATCCCATTAAAGTCTATGGAAACAAGTATTCGCTTATTGAAAAACATCTATTCGACCACTTGGAGGTAGAAACCGGAAGCTGGGGGATTTGAACGCTTATCGAATATTTATCGAATATTCTGCAAACTATTCGATAATATTCGATAGACCGAATACCTTACTATTCGATCGAATATCTATTCGATCTAACAGTATTCGCTCATCACTACCTGTCGGTTTAGTGTTCTGACATATTTACTAAAGGTGTGCAACATAATTTGTCCAAACACCCCCCAAAACTCGTCATTTTGTCCAAAAACCCGCCAAATTGGTGTGTTGTGGGTGTGTCATGGGTGTGTCCTTTAAAAGCAACCACAACAGATCCATTTACTAAGTAAACCATCATTTTTTTAACAGGTTTTCTATTCTAAAAACCAGCCCCTTTAAGAGTGGCGGGATGGTCAGGTTTTAGCTTTGTCCCGTGAAAAACCTTCCAGATTTACTAAGGTCATGCGCCACATTAATGACAGCATAATGGCCACCGACAGCTTAATGGCTTAAAATTTACGTATTGTTAGTATATGAGGCACAAAATATCTGAATTGTGGGATAAACTTTAAAATTCTGAGACAAGAAGCCACAATTCTAGGCTATGTTAACACACCGGCTTTTTTTTTTCTTCTAAATAACGACTGTTGTTTTCAGTCTTTAATGATTTCAACTGAAACTTATGGAAAGAATAGCATTTGGTTCACACAATGTATAAAATAACGTCCGCTTTTTGCCGTTGCCTTCAAATTACTGTTTTTGTCATTAATTTGCAGCCGTTATTGCACAGACAGTGGCCATTATTTAACACATCACCGTTAAATTCAATGGACCTTTTAATTAAAGACACACGCAAAAGGGCCATCTTTAACTTGAGTATTAAATAACGGCTATAGAAAATTATTGTGTGAACATAGCCTAAAAAATAGATTTAGCCTATAAAAAAGAGTAGTGAAATAAACTTTAGACAATGCAGACATGGAAAAAAAAACAGCTGTTTTGTGACACAGAATGGCCGCTGTCTGCTGAGATGTTCAACCTGGCCAATAATGCAGTATTAGCCGGGTGAACATCGCTTCAACCTAACTGGAATGTGGGCACATTTGGGTGTGCCCGCTATCCAATTAGCCATAACACACAATGTAAAGTACGGCCGGGAGCCGTACTTTACATTGTCTGCACAGAATATTTTGTGCGGCCTCTGTTCACAGAATAGCAGCTGCACAAAATAGACATGGCAGTTTTCTGTGTGCGGCCGCATGGAATCACGGCCACAGTGTATACAGTGTATATACACTGCGGATGGGATTCCATAGGGGTTAATGTGATCGGCCGATGTCATTAAACAATGGGCGTTGTTGCAAACCTGCTGCAACGCACGTTGTTTATTCTAAAATAAAAAAAATTCTGAGATTAAAAAAAATTAATTTTGCCATAAAACATTAGGATTCTGAAACAGAAAAAAAAATCTGAAATTAAAAGTCAGAACTTTGAGATAAAAGAAGTCAAAATCCTGACTTTATACCTCTGATTTTAGCTTTTATGCTATTTTATACCTATTTTATTCACACCACCGCAGAGCTTTTTCATCCATTTCCACCACAATGGGAATAATGAAATATTTAACCTATGTTCTTTATTCAGCGCCCTTTTTTTTTTTTTTTTTTTTTTTTAATGGTACCGCAGCCAAAAGCAAATAAAAATAGGATGTGACAAACCAGGTGCACATTGGTTTATTATAAGCAATAGGAATAATTACCCAGATAATTAAAGAGATCTCTAAATTCACATGTTTACTTGCTACTTGACTGTTTAAATTACTACAAAGATATTAAAGTCAAATGTCGCGGAGGTTCTCATAGGCATATTAATATTTAGTGTTTGTGCTATCAATTACAATATGTGGCAGAGGCGGGCGTCTCCGGGTGTCAGCTCCTGGAAGGCCCTGCGTGCAGTACGATCTATGGGTGCAGCGGACTGGAAACATTTCTTCTTAGGAACATTATATAACCCAGCCGATGACTGTTATTATCACTGTACGCAGATGATGTGTACGTGGCGCTGTTACTCCCTATATAATTTATGCCGTAAGTCAAAACGTATAACTTGACCCTTTGTGAACGGAAAGCTTTTATTACCATTCGACCTTTTTCATTTGCGCGTAATTAAATATAATCATGATCTTCAGCTATGATGTCACAATGGAGGGGATACGAGGCGCCAGTGTTGGCAAACAAGCTGGGTTATTGCTTTATATGTAATTGGAGGCGCCACTTGTCACCTCTTTACGTTATGGTATAGAGAATAGGAAAAAGACTGTCTGCTGTGAGAGGGAGGGAGGAGCAGCCAGGAGGAGCACAGAGTAGAATAGAGTACATCACACTAGCGAGCACGTGCTCACGGCAGGTTCTTAAAGAAGTACAGCGAAAATTTTTATTAAAGTATTGTATTGTCCCCCAAAAGTTATACAAAAGTTGTACTTACTACTGCATCGAGGCTTCACTTCCTGAATAACATGGTGATGTCACTTCCTGGATAACATAATGATGTCACGACCCGACTCCCAGAGCTGTGCGGGCTGTGGCTGCTGGAGAGGATGATGGAAGGGGGACACTGAGGGACACAGGGCACTAGAGGGACACTGAGCATCCCTCTGCCATCATCCTCTCCAGCAGCCACAGCCCCACAGCTCTGGGAGTTGGGTCGTGACCATTTTAGCCAGGAAGTGACATCACCATGTTATCCAGGAAGTGACATCACCATTTTGTCCAGGAAGTGAAGCCTTGATGCAGTAGTAAGTGCAGGGAAAAAGCACTTTATAAGCATTTCAAAGTGTCTATTGGTGATTTGTATAACTTTTGGGGGGGCAATACAATACTTTAATAAGTCACCTGATGATGGCCTCAAATTTCTTTCAAAGAATAAGGCCCCCTTTACACACCTGTGGTCAAGAAACCCTTACCAGGAAGTGTTCAGGAGGCTTCAGGAAACCATCAGTGTTTCCTGATCGCAAAAAAAATAATTGAAAAAATAAAAAATAAAAATACATACTCACCTGCTGCATGGCTGCAGCTGTGCTCCCGGATGGATTCTCCTTCTGTCTTCTGGCTTTGTAAGTATACAAGTGGCATTGCAGCTCGGGTGGGGTGGGGGGTCATAATGCTACCTCCAGCCAAAATTGTAATTAACAGGGCCTTGTCAAACACATTTCTGCATTTAACTGCATGTGCGTCACCTGACACATGTTCTGCCGCATGCGCCTGGTCTTGCTGCTGCTGGATGACGTTGGTGGGTATTTCAGGGAGGGGAGGGCGGTGACCAGGGGCCGTGGGGGAGAGGGAGAAATAAGACATCTCTCGAAAATAAGACATAGTGCCTCTTTGGGACCAAAAATTAATATAAGGCACTGTCTTATTTTTGGGGAAACGTGGTAAGCCTGACTGATCTCCTAAGGCCCATACATATTGTGTAAACAGTAATTGTAAGGACCATTTTACAAGATTCAACGTAGCACCACATGATCAGCAAGATCGGTGCTCACTGGCAGAGTCTTCATACAGCCTAGTTATTCATGTGCCGGGGGCACAACTCAAGCATGCTCGAGTCTGATCATCTGGCATTTGAATACCGGTGGCTGAAGAAGTTGGATGAAGCCCGGGGGATTCCTGAAAAATGTGAATTCAACTTCTGGCCTATAGCTGCATCCATGTATTCCAAGACTCCCTATGGGTGCATCCAATGTCTTCAGCCACCTGTATTCAAATGCCAAACGATGAGACTCGAGCACCATTTGCGCTCATCTCTACATAGAACACATTATTAGATTTTAAAAGTCTGCTTTTTTACCTATGTTATGGTTTCATTGACAGAGGTGTTGATAAAGAGAGGATCAGGCATGTTTACCTATCCTTTCGTTCTGACCGCCTGGCTGCCACTTACCACCCCCCTCCTTATGTTGAACACACGAAGGTCTGACCAGTCCTCCAACAGTTATGCCACTATAACAGGAGAAGAGGAAGAAGTGTCTGGAAATGTATAAGTCTTCATGGTTTCTTGACTTGTCGAGAAAGATATTAGGATGCTTTCCAACAAGGTGGTTAGTTCCTCATTGGCATAGTAGTAGCCCATTCTAGGACAGGTCACGAAATTGCTGCTGTGGTCTAGTTATCATTGAGAATTTATTTTTGAACAGCCCTTGGTTCCCGAGCGCTGTACACAAATATGGGGTTAACAGACAGAAAATAACGAAGAAGAAAAAAAACAAAAAACAGAAAACAACATGAATAAAGTAAATGGCTGACTGGTATATAGGGAGATAGGACCCTGCCCATGAGGGCTTACATAAAAAGAGAGGACCCTGGCTGCGAGGGCTTACAGAGGAAGAGAGGACTCTGTCTATGAGGACTTGCACAGGAAGAGAGGATCCTGGCTGTGAGTTCTTACATAGGAAGAGAGGACCCTGGCTGCAAGGGCTTATATAGGGATAGCGGACCCTGCCTACGAGGGCTTACATAGGAAGGAGGATCCTGCCCACAAGAACTTACATATAGAAAGAGGACCCTGCCCATGAGGGCTTACATAGGGAGAGAAGCTCCTGGCCCTTAGGGCTAACATAGGGAGAGAAGACCCGCCTAGGAGAACTTACATTGGTAGAGAGGGCCCTGCCCAGGAGAACTTACATTGGGAGAGAGTACCCTGCCCAGGAGGACTAACATTGGGAGAGAGTACCCTGCCCAGGAGTTCTTACGTAAGAAGAGAGAACCCTGCCCAGGAGGACTAATATAGGGAGAGAGGACCCTGCCCAGGAGTTCTTACGTAAGAAGAGAGAACCCTGCCCAGGAGTTCTTACATAGGAAGAGAAAACCCTGGCTGTGAGGGCTTACATTGGGAGAGAGGATCCTGCCCATAAGGGCTTACATAGGAAGAGAGGACCCAGCCCCTGAGGGCTTACAGTCTTCAAAAACTTTATATAAGCTTTTGTCTAATGCAAGCAGTTCCTCCCATGGATCTTTGGGCAGAATTAATCCAGTCCACCAGGAGTGTCACAGCCCGAAAAACAGGTGAGGTTGAATATTCTAACATTGATAAGTTTATAGAGTTAGGGGCCGCATTTCCCAAACCTAAAGCCATTGAGTGTCAGATAGTATGCAGTAAGGTCCTCCTTCTACTTACGGGCACATAGACTAATAAACCTTTAGATGGCAGAAGCCACCAGCGGAAAGGATCGTCAGCACTTTGGTGGCAGCGTGCACTGGAACCTAACAGGCAGAGAGAGAGTTAATATTACCCATTCTTGTGGCTGCTCATTTGGCTGAGCGCAATCCCCAAATGGTGCAGTAAATGAATCTTGCAGGCTGATGGTTTGTGAATGCTTTATCTCTCCCTTTATTGCAGGCTGTTAGAGATGTGAGAAGTAGGCTGAACAATACTAAATGGGTAGCGTTCCATTTACAAGCTCTTTAAAATAAGTAGACATACATTTTGTTCAGCATTTCCCAAGTGCAGTCCTATTACACATTTCCACCCGGAACGTCCCCCGAAATGCGTCAGTATCATATAAAGCCTTTATACGGTCTCGTTCACGCTCACCTCCTTCATCTCTGCCGATTCTCTGGATAAATATTTATCGGGTGTATCCTAACAAGTGTAAAACATGCCAATAAACTTCCATTAATATAAAATACATATAGCTACTAAAACCTCAGCGGAAATCAGCTTCACAAACGCTACAGTAGCTCAAACCCATTTACGTCAATGTTGTTAGGAGACAATTTATGGACAGGTGTGGCACCGTTTCTGGAAGAAAACAGCCATGTTTTTCTTACCTTGCACAGCTTCTGGGTTCCTCATGCACGGTGGTAATGGGTCAACAACCATGCAGGGAACTTATCCTGGAAAAGAGGGTCACACTTGCAGTTACAGAGGTCGGACGTTTCCTGTAGTCCTTGACCAGGTTGACACTGACACTGCAGCCGGGATTGTGTCCCGCTCCTCCATACAAATCTTCTCCAGATCTTTAAGGTTTTGGGGCTATCTCTGTGGAACATTGAGTTTCAGCTCCCTCTCTCCAGCTCCTTAGTTGTCCTGGCTGTGCATTTTGGGTAATTGTCATACTGGAAGACCCATGCTGGAAGACCAATCTTCAGACTTATCTTCAATGCTTTTACTGAGGGAAGGAGGTTGTTGGCCGAAATCTCATGATACATGGCACTATCCATCCTCCCTTTAATACGGCACAGTCGCCCTTTCCCCTTTGCAGAAAACCACCCCAAAGGATAATGTTTCCACCAGTTTCACGGTGGGGACTCATCTTCTTAGGGTTGTACTCATCCTTCTTCTTTCTCCAAACATGGCGAGTGGAGTTGATACCAAAAAGTTCTATTATGGTCTCATCTGACCACATTGCCTTCTCCCATGCCTCCTCTGGATCATCCAGATGGTCATTGGTGAACTTCAAACGGGTCTGGACATGTGCTGGTGTGAGCAGGGAGACCTTACTTACCCTGCAGGAACTTAATCCATGATGATATAGTGTGTTACTAACAGTAATCTTTGAGACTGTGGTCCCAGCTCTCTTCAGGTCATTGACCAGGTCCTTCCGTGTAGTTCTGGACTGATTCCTGACCTTTTTCAGAATCATCCTTACCCCACGAGGCGAAATCTAGCATGAAGCCGAAGACCAAGGAAGTTTGGCAGTCATATAATAATTGCGCCAACAGTTGTTGCCTTCTCACCAAGCTGCTTGCCTATTGTCCTATAGCCCATCCCAGCCTTATGCAGGTCTACAATTGTGTCCCTGGTGTCCTTAGACAGCTCTTTGGTCTTGGCCATGGTGAATATGTTTGAGTGTGATTGATTGTGTGGACAGGTGTTTATTATACAGGTAATAAGTTCAAACAGGTGCAATTAATACAGGTAATGAGTGCAGAGTAGGAGGAGCTTCCTCTTAGTTGAGGCGAGTTTCGACGAGATATGAAAGTTAGCTGGGACACCAAAGTATGTATGCAACATATTCTAAACTTATATATATATATATATAAAAGCTGATCATCTAGATGTATTTCAGGAGCTTATTGCTTTAGTGCTTTGACTTCCCGCTGAGATAGAGTCAGAGAGAGCTGCCTTTTCCATTGCATTGTGCACAATTTGTGTTATATCCTTGGAAAATTAAAAACTTATATGAAATAATCATATTCCAAAAACCATGGCCAACTAAGAAAGTACAAGAATATTTTCAGACGCCTATTTTTTAGAGAAGAGTCATACACATCATAACGTCTGTGTCTTATTAACATGTATACTTAACAGTAATGTCCTTGTAGAACATACGCTTGGCGGTGTGCACCACTCTGCCAAGACATTAGCGGGAGGTGAAATAGACTGTGATATTATGGACAATTTCTCTGTGCATTAGATCAGGTTCTCTATTATCATCAGTTTGCTAGAAAGAGAAGCGTTTTTCACTTAGTCTTCCCTAGTTGTCACCACTTGGCTGACTACCAAAGCTCTACCTTATTAGTTGTCAGGCTGAGCAGTGACAGCCACAGGGCAGCTGATGATTACAGCCTTCTCTATACCGCACGGCTGAAGGGTGACATCAGACTATAATTTCTAGGAGCAAAGGGAAAAAAATCTGTTGTGTGAGAAAATATCAATCTAAGCATCAAAGTTAGTACAGGAGCTTATAGGAAAATAGATAGATAGATAGATAGATAGATAGATAGATAGATAGATAGATAGATAGATAGATAGGAGATAGATAGATAATAGATAGATAGGAGATAGATAGATAGATAGATAGATAGATAGATAGATAGATAGATAGATAGATAGGAGATAGATAGATAGATAGATAGATAGATAGATGATAGATAGATAGATAGATAGATAGATAGATAGATAGATAGATAGATAGGAGATAGATAGATAGATAGATAGATAGATAGATAGATAGATAGGAGATAGATAGATAGATAGATAGATAGATAGATAGATAGATAGATAGGAGATAGATAGGAGATAGATAGATAGATAGATAGATAGATAGGAGATAGATAGATAGATAGATAGATAGGAGATAGATAGATAGATAGATAGATAGATAGATAGGAGATAGATAGATAGAAGATTTGATTAGCTGGGGCTGCTGAACTTGGATAAAGCTCTAAGGTTGTCTGGAAAACATGGATACAGCCAATGACTATATCCATGTTTTCCACATAGCCTTAGGGCTTTATCCAACTTCAGCAGCCACCGCTAATCAAATGCCAAAAGTTCGGGTTCGGATGGACTCGAACCCGAACCCGGTTCGCTCATCTTTAATAATAGTACTCTGTTGCTTTGGCAATGCTAAATGTTTATTTTGGACCTGCCAATAAAGCTTTTTTGAATTTGAATTTGAATTTGATAGATAGGAGATAGATAGATAGATAGATAGATAGATAGATAGATAGATAGATAGATAGGAGACAGATAGATAGATAGATAGATAGATAGATAGATAGGAGATAGATAGATAGATAGATAGATAGATAGATGATAGATAGATAGATAGATAGATAGATAGATAGATAGATAGACAGATAGATAGATAGCTGATAGGAGATAGATAGATAGATAGATAGATAGATAGATAGATAGAGAGATAGATAGGAGAGAGATAGATAGGAGATAGATAGGAGATAGATAGATAGATAGATAGATAGATAGATAGATAGATAGATAGATAGATAGGAGATAGATAGATAGATAGATAGATAGATAGATAGATAGATAGATAGGAGATAGATAGGAGATAGATAGATAGATAGATAGATAGATAGATAGATAGATAGGAGATAGATAGGAGATAGATAGATAGATAGATAGATAGATAGATAGATAGGAGATAGATAGATAGATAGATAGATAGATAGATAGATAGATAGGAGATAGATAGGAGATAGATAGATAGATAGATAGATAGATAGATAGATAGATAGATAGGAGATAGATAGATAGATAGGAGATAGATAGATAGATAGATAATAGATAGATAGATAATAGATAGATAGATAGATAGATAGATAGATAGATAGACATTTTTCTTTCACACTTTGCACACTTCCAGATTGCTGATCCTATGTATTATATATAAAGTACAGTGTAAATAATGTTTACGTTTATTGGGTTTTTATGGTTTCTGCTGTATTTTTCTTTCCTGTTCTTTCCCGGGATCAGGCTAGGTGCCAGCAGAACTTGAGCGCTGCTCTGCAGAGTTTTCTGACGTCTCGCCGTGTGAAGAAGTGCTCTTTATTCAGCTAATCTTGTTACTACTATTTGCAGTCTATAAACCGATGTTAAACTCGCAGTAAAGCGATACTTTGGGTTGTGTTTGGCTCGCCCAGGACTTTATACTTGTGGCCTTTTAACGTCAACCCCTGACCCCTAAAACCCATGTAAGCTAATGTACACAAAGTTTTTATTATTTATGATTGGAGTGGTAGTTGGGAGGCGGTGTAATTTAAAGGGACAGTACTCCTTAATATAATTTAAAAAAGAGATAGAAGAGTGAGGAATCGTTACCTAGATAAGGCCTTTTTATCCTTTGCTTTCCAATATTTTTTTCTTTTACTTGTTCACTTAGGTGTTGGAGGATTTGTTTTTGTTTGGGGGGCATTAAGGCTTTCATGCCATGTAATTTTTTTGTGCAAGGCTCATTTTGCCTAAAGGGGTACTAGTGTCAAAAAGTTATATGAATTAGTCATTAACTTCTATATAAAAAAAATATTCAGCCTTCCAGTACTTATCAGCTGCTGAATGTCCTGCAGGAAGTGGTGTATACCTTCCAGCCTGACACAGTGCTCTCTTCTGCCACCTATGTGCATGTCAGGAACTGTCCAGAGCAGGAGAGGTTTTCTATGGGGATTTGCTCCTGCTCTGGACAGTTCCTGACATGGACAGGGCATACAGCAGCTGATAAGTACTGGAAGACTTGAGATGTTTATTAGAAGAAAATTAGAAATCTATCCAACTTTTTGAAACCAACTGATTTGCAGCAAAAAAGAAAGTTATAAAAGTAAAATAAATTGTGGTTTTTAACTTCATAAACAGCACCACAAGTGTTATCACAGTGAATGAGACTGAGCTGCAGTACCACTCACATCCTGCAGACAGGTGTAGCGCTCTTTTAAGAAAATTTTTTTAGTCCTTTACTACACTGATTTACCTTTTTGACATAAAAACGAGGACCCCCCTCCCCCCATAGTCGTAACTGAATGTGAAACCTACGCAGCTCTATTAGACTAATTTCTTATTTGCACGCACAAAATATTTGACCAGGTGTAAAGTTCATTTATGTTTGAGTTTCTTTGCACAAAATCAACCAAGGTTTTTCCACATAATAGATAAATTTTATACCAAAAAAAAGGCAAAAAAATTGTGCCCAGGTTTTACATAGGAGAGAAAGCAAACATAGTGCATTATGGTTACCCACAGAACTGTCAGGAACAATACATTGACAAACTCATCTCTGCTACATATCAAGTCTGAGAAAGGAAACTCACTGACTGAACAGAAATTAAATGCTAAAGATCAATAAGTGTATGTGATACATAAATCTATTGGGGGTGTGAAGCATTAGCATGACACGTGGCACCCCCTAGTGGACATCAGGTGTATTAGCTCAAAAATATTAAAAAGAAAATCCTTCCATTCTGTCTGTCTGTAATGCTTTTAAAATAGATTTGTACTTTGCACTGTGGACGAATGTAGATGAGGTTATTGTAGGGAATTGTGAGGGATATTACTATAGAACAACAGAAACTACAACTGCACAATGAGGAGTGTACTTCATTTACAGTACTGGAAAGAAATATGGAAAGAATTGCATATCTATTGCACTAAAGCTATTTAGCTTTTCATTTGGGCTCAACAAAATTGCATAAACCTGAGTCCTTTCTAGATAGATAGATAGATAGATAGATAGATAGATAGATAGGAGATAGATAGATAGATAGATAGATAATAGATAGATAGATAGATAGATAGATAGATAGATAGATAGGAGATAGATAGATAGATAGATAGATAGATAGATAGATAGATAGGAGATAGATAGATAGATAGATAGATAGATAGAAGATAGATAGATAGGAGATAGATAGATAGATAATAGATAGATAGATAGATAGATAGATAGATAGATAGATAGATAGATAGGAGATAGATAGATAGATAGATAGATAGATAGATAGATAGATAGATAGGAGATAGATAGATAGATAGATAGATAGATAGAAGATAGATAGATAGGAGATAGATAGATAGATAGATAGATAGATAGATAGATAGATAGATAGGAGATAGATAGATAGATAGATAGATAGATAGGAGATAGATAGATAGATAGATAGATAGATAGATAGATAGATAGATAGGAGATAGATAGATAGATAGATAGATAGATAGATAAATAGATAGATAGATAAATAGATAGATAGATAGATAGATAGATAGGAGATAGATAGATAGATAGATACATAGATAGATAATAGATAGATAGATAATACATAGATAGGAGATAGACTGGTAGATAAAAGATAGACTGATAGATAGGAGATAGATAATAGATAGATAGATACATGCTAGATAGATAGGACATTGATTGATTGATTGATTGATAGATAGATAGAAGATATGCTTTTGAATTTTTTGTTATTACTTCATGTGATGACTTTCTCTGAGGCCTCATTCACACGACCATATTATAACTCTGAAAATTCTCCACTTTGTAGCAACCTGTCATGTAGCCTCCATAAACTCTTAAGGGGTTCCCTGCACCTCTCTGTATCTTTGATTTCAAAACTTGCGCCATATTTTATTGCGCAACATTTTCCTCCACGGTTAACTTCTGCCCCCATACAGGCTCGGTGTATAGGGTTGGATCCATACAGGCTCTGTATATAGGGTTGGATCCATACAGGCTCCGTATATAGGGTTGGATCCATACAGGCTCCGTATATAGGGTTGGATCCATACAGGCTCCGTATATAGGGTTGGATCCATACAGGCTCCGTATATAGGGTTGGATACATACAGGCTCCGTATATAGGGTTGGATCCATACAGGCTCCGTATATAGGGTTGGATCCATACAGGCTCCGTATATAGGGTTGGATCCATACAGGCTCCGTATATAGGGTTGGATCCATACAGGCTCTGTATATAGGGTTGGATCCATACAGGCTCCGTATATAGGGTTGGATCCATACAGGCTCCGTATATAGGGTTGGATCCATACAGGCTCCGTATATAGGGTTGGATCCATACAGGCTCCGTATATAGGGTTGGATCCATACAGGCTCCGTATATAGGGTTGGATCCATACAGGCTCGGTGTATAGGGTTGAATCCATACAGGCTCGGTGTATCGGGGTTGGAGCCATACAGGATCCGAGGCCTTCATATAACATATTCCATATACCTGCAGATTTGGTTCCACATGACAAACTCGTCTCTGTCGCCTCCAATGTCCTGTAACCTAGACTAAGATCACCAGTGAATAAGAGAGTCACTGCCTTCAGTCCAGTCTCATCGCCGGCCTGCTAAGTTCTAGAGGCCGCACTGGAATCTGAATCTTCTTCTTTCCATCTCCCAGGTCATATGTGACCGGCCGCTCCCGGCAGAAGACTCGCCACTTTGTTGAGCTATTTAGGAATCAAAAAGACTGACTTAATTTAAAACAAGGGCTCTTTGTTGCGGTGGCTGAGTGGCTTGTGAAATTTTTCAGTTCTCAGTGGGTTAACGGCGGTACAGGAGCACAGTCATAATTGGGCCATTTAGAGTATTTTGCATGTGAATAGTGCGTTAGTGAAGCATTACTAAGTCTGTTGTGAGTGACACGGTGATTAGAATTTAGATTAGGCAAAACACATTCTGTACTTTATCAAGTACAGTAATTAGTTCAGTCGGTAAAAGTTGATTACAAGTAAAGATAAAGTTAGAATTTTTTTTTCTCCGCTACTTAATTTTAAATTTTCCCTTTTTAAATGATAAATTTGCTCTTAATATAAATGATGGGACCCGCACCTGGTTTACCCCATGTGAGAACAATTACAAGAACAATGTACTCAATGCTAGGTGTAATCAAGGGACTTGTGTATTATGGGTAAGTTACATCCTAGTTTATAGCAAATAGTAAATAGATTGCGCCAGCCTGATTAACTTTATCTTATTAACCTTATTGCCGTCTCGTTCATTTGCAATTTTTTGCTCATCCTGGGCTTAGGAGTTTCCTCCTCAACTAGCGTCATGCTGTTCTAACCATGGGCTTCACTAACATAGTATCCCATACCATCCTCATCTTTGAGTAATTGAACGAATAAAATTTTTTTATTGTTCTGTAGAATAAAAAAAATTATATATCAACTCCCCTCCCCTTAAATGTTTATTAAAATAAATATAATAAAAAATACATGTATTATTTAAAAAATATTTTCCTTTTATTATTTTTTTCTTTTTATTATTGTATTTCTTTATTTGATATTTTTATTTATTTTCATTATTTATTATCAGTATTATATATTTGTATTATTATTTTTTATTTATAAAATGTGTTATTATGTTTTATTTAATTTATTAATATTATTATTATTTGATAAAATTACTGCCTGATATATATATATATATATATATATATATATATATATATATATAGCCATATTTAATTATTCAGTCATTTTCTTTTGTAATTATTAAAATTATTTTTTTCATTTTATTTCTATTTTATAAAATAAATCAATAATTAATCCCCCAATTCCAGTTTAAAATGAAAACGAGGAAAGCGACCTTTAAAATGCTAAGTAACAAAAAAAAAAAAAAGCACAATAAAAAATACATCACTGTCTGCCGTGGACTAACATGTTGTTGGCATGTTGCCTTTTTTGTGTTTTCTGTGCCTTTAAAGCAAGCTCAGGAAGGCTGATGAATAAGGTGATTGTAGTCCCCCAGCTCTTCCTAGTCCTGCCTATACCGTAACCTGGTGCACCAGGCTCTCTCTATGGTGATGATGTATATAGTTCTATAGGGTTTATATTGCTGTTTATGCTTTTAGTTTGCTGTAAACAATAGAGGACATGTTGGCCTATGAATAAATATGAATACTTTGTTTTCCCTGTGTCGTTTCTAGCAAAGCCTGCTTGGAGGTGACATGGACATTGGGAATTCAGGAGCTCTCTCACCCACAAAGCCTGGCTCACAGTACTATCATTATTCAAGCAATAACTCCAGGAGGAGGCCTTTTCACAGCAGCTCAATGGGTGAGTATTATCTTTATTTTCTGCCTAGTAATAGTATCCAGTTACACTCTCAGATAAACCTTGTACCCCACAGAGACACACACGATAACAAGAGCCTTCAGATATTTCTCAGTTACCCAGCGGCTCAGCTTGTATTGGCTGCAGCCTATGTAGCCCAGCACTGATTATACCTGCGCTGCATTGCACTATTGTGCAATGTTTACACCATGAGCCTCACGCTGTGACATCACAACGGCAGGATACGGGAATATATGGATTAAAATATGGGGCCTTTTCGCCTAAAAAGCATAAAAACTGTTCAAAAAAATTCAAAAATCTGCAATAGTACAAGAGCATATACTGTGTGTATATATATATATATATATATATATATATATATACATACATAAGGCCAGGTTCACATATAAGCAAAAAAAAAACATTTTAACGTGATTGTTATTAACTTATTTAACTGGGAAAACCAGTGGGGTGATAACATATGTACTTTTATTGTATTTTCTTTTTTTTTTAAAGAATATATTTTTTAAAATAAAAGTAATATATAAAACGATATATAACATATTTTATCGGTAAGATAGATGTGTAGAGATAGTTCCATAGGGTCGGTATTACTGATGATGCAGGCTTACCTATTGTTATGTGTTCTCTTGTTAACCTACATTTATTGCTAAATCAGAATCAGGACAAAATAACTTAAATAAGGGAACACTACCGAGAACAACTACTACTAAATTTTGGATTCTATAAGTAATCGATTGAATTTTGTAAATTAAAAATGTCTTTGATCTGAATATTCTTCTGAACAGTCACTCTGTATATTGTAAATAATAATAATAATAATAATAATATTATTAGGAACACTAGTAAAATTGATTTTAAAAAATTTACAAAAAAAATTCAGTCTAGCAAATCCCATAAAAAGTTATGTGTCAAACTTTTTAAATATAAATATATTAACACTGTAACAATTGTGTTTTTTTTTTTCAATAATTTATAATTATTATTATTTTTACTACTAAAAATTATTAGTTTTTTATTATTTTTAGTGAATTTACTTGTATTCATTGGGTATATATTAAACCTGCTTCATGTTTTTCCTTGACAGAGGTACAAGCAAAGAAAGTTAGAAAAGTGCCCCCAGGTTTACCCTCCTCAGTGAGTACTGAATGTTTCACTTACCTTTATTATAGGGTGTTCTGTATGATGCTGCATATATTTGTGCTTGTGCTTAAAGGGTCTCTCAGCTTTGGATAATCCCTACTTGTTAGAAGGATCCATTGATAATAAGTTGTGTGTCCTGCTGCTATAACCCCCATGAATCAGCTGTGGGGAAACCTGACATTAAGAGGGAGATTTATCAAACATGGTGTAAAGTTAAACTAGCTCTGTTGCCCCTAGCAACCAATCAGAGTCCACCTTTCATTTTCAGTTGCCCCTAGCAACCAATCAGATTCCACCTTTCATTTTCAGTTGCCCCTAGCAACCAATCAGATTCCACCTTTCATTTTCCAAAGAGTCTGTGTGGAATGAAAAGTGGAATCTGATTGGTTGCTAGGGGCAACTGAAAATGAAAGGTGGAATCTGATTGGTTGCTAGGGGCAACTGAGCCAGTTTCACTTTACACCATGTTTGATAAATCTCCCCTTAAGTGTTAACATTTTCTGCAGCGCCTCCAAAGGGGAAATGAAGCATTACACAGTGTGCATTCATATCAATATGTTGTCTATGTAATGAAAGACAAGACAGGTCCCTTAGAAAGACTCCTATGAAGATAGGTTTTCTAAATTTTTCTTCTCCTTTAGTACGTTGTCTGAATCACACCTGTATAATAGAGCCCATTACTGTATCTTTAGAAAAAGTTTGTTTAAGGGAACTCTATCCAAACGGTGTGTTTTCTGAGGTTATGCTATATAAATGTCCTATATAAAGTAGCCTTCTCTTTGGAGTATATACTGTATAGCGGTAGAGGTTTACAGATGTCTTTTGATGTTATTTCCTTCCATATTACTATGTTTCATCAGTATACCATATAATGTGTCGGGACTTTGAACTACAGTATGCTAAATGTTGAGACTGGACTTTGGGGATAGTATCCTTGTGTCTGTAACAGTATGTGATTTGTTATATGTATGTTGTTTTAAATTGTGGCCTAAAATTTGCTAACTAAGAGAAACTTACAGAATATATGCATTGCTGAGTTGAGGTTGAGTCAAGTCCCTTTCTTAACACATTACATTACTTATCCTGTACTGATCCTGAGTTACATCCTGTATTATACCCCAGAGATGCACTCACTATTCTGCTGGTGGGGTCACTGTGTACATACTTTACATTACTTATCCTGTACTGATCCTGAGTTACATCCTGTATTATACCCCAGAGATGCACTCACTATTCTGCTGGTGGGGTCACTATGTACATACATTACATTACTTATCCTGTACTGATCCTGAGTTACATCCTGTATTATACTCCAGAGCTGCACTCACTATTCTGCTGGTGGGGTCACTGTGTACATACATTACATTACTTATCCTGTACTGATCCTGAGTTACATCCTGTATTATACTCCAGAGCTGCACTCACTATTCTGCTGGTGGGGTCACTGTGTACATACATTACATTACTTATCCTGTACTGATCCTGAGTTACATCCTGTATTGTACTCGAGAGCTGCACTCACTATTCTGCTGGTGGGGTCACTGTGTACATACATTGCATTACTTATCCTGTACTGATCCTGAGTTACATCCTGTATTATACTCCAGAGCTGCACTCACTATACTGCTGGTGGGGTCATTGTGTACATACATTACATTACTTATCCTGTACTGATCCTGAGTTACATCCTGTATTGTACTCGAGAGCTGCACTCACTATTCTGCTGGTGGGGTCACTGTGTACATACATTACATATCCTGAACTGATCCTGAGTTACATCCTGTATTACACTCCAGAGCTGCACTCAGTATTCTGTAATTACTATGTAGAAAATTCAGCCACTCCACTCTATTATAAAATCTCAGATAAGCTGTTAGGGGTGCGTTGATGTTGACCGTCACCAATAACAACCGGCAGAATTTTGAATCCAGCTCTGGAGTGTAACACAAACTTTACTTTTTTAATATATCCAGCTAGTGTTATCCAAAACTCACACTGTAAATATTGTACAGTAACTTTTTATTTAGGTCTATGCTATATCTGGTATTTTGTACTGTGCGCTGCTTGTGTACTTCATAGTGTTCTTTGTGTGTCTTGGATTAGATAACTTTTTATCTTGTAATTTTATAAGAGGTAGTGTCTTGTACTTATGTAATTAAGGGGTTATTCAGCGCTACAAAAACATGGCCACTTTTCCCCCTCTCTTGTCTCCAGTTCAGGTGCGGTTTGCAATTAAGCACCATTCACTTCAATAGAACTGAGTTTAAAACCCCACCCAATCTGGAGACAAGAGAGGGGGAAAAGTGGCCATGTTTTTATAGCGCTGGATAACCCCTTTAAGTGGAGTCATTATGATCTTCTGTCAACTGGAAGCCCCATGATCTCAGATACTCATCCCCAAGTTTACTAGCGGTGTAGTAACTGCAATCTTCTATTGAAGGGCGGCTAAAAAAGTAGAGCACTGACCGGTTCCTATAACCTTTAATATATCATCTGAGATGGAACCAGCAATGTAGAGGCATCCTATAAACAGATGAACCCAATAAAGGAAAAGTCACTTAAAGGGGTTATCCAGGATTAAAATAAAAAGAACACAGCTAATTTCTTGCAAAAACAGCACCACCCCTGTCCTCAGGTAGTGTGTGATATTTACCTCCATTCACTTCAATGGAACTGAGCTGCAAAATTCACACCCAAATTGAGGACAATGTATGGAGGTTCTTAGAACTAAAGATTCATGACATAATCATGTTAGGCAGGGACTTTAGTCATTCAATAATAACTCTTCAGGGACCCTCTCCCTAGCCATAGTCTGGACCCTAAGGGACTCTATGGACCACTGTGACAGGAGCCATGACCACATAGAAATATCTGGACCCTTAGAGACTCTATGGACCGCCCTAGAGGGACTACGTATGTAGCATGACCCTTAGAGTATGTTCACACAAGGTTTTCCGCAGCAAAAATAAGGCTGTATTTTGATGATAATGGTTGTGATAATTATTTACAGCCGTAATTATCAAAATACGGCCTTATTTTGCCCTTATTTTCAAATTGTGAGAACATAGCCTGAAAGTGTCATCTCCTTTCCAAGGTACTTGCACTACTAGGCCACGATCACATAGTGTCCTTTTTGGCCGTTTGGCTTCCGTTATTTGGGTAGAATTGCAGAAATAACAATAGTACAGGCCAGACACTGAGGAATTCCTTACTTGCCGAGAATCCAGATTTTGGAAAGACAATCCTGGGAACCAGAACATAAAATGGGCAAAGTTTATGCAAACCTCACCAAAAAAAAGAGGGGGGCGGGGGGGGGGTGAGGCTTAAAGGAGTCTTTTGGGGGTTCAAAATGTTATTATTAGGCTGGGACTTGTAAAAAAAAAAAAAAGAAAGAAAGAAAAATATAAATCTATAGAACCCCAGTCATGACTCCTACTGCAGCTCCTCCTGTTTGTCTCTTTTCCATCACCCAATGCTTTCCTGCTTCCAAAAAGAGAGACCATTTGCTGCCCCTTCAGCCAATCACCGGCCAAGATGAAACACCTCTGCAGCCAGTGGTTGGCTGAGCTGGCAGGTCCTTCTCTGGCCTCTTGTCTAAAAGCAATAAGAAGAGACAAGTGCTGAGTGGGGCCGCAGGGGATCTGGGGTCAGTGATTTTTTTTTTCCCACCAGCATTGCAATAATTACTGTGGACCACAGGAATACTCTTTTATGGAATATATATAAGAAATCCTACCAATGGCAGAACAGTAAAATACTTACTTAGGGTAGGTTACATCACAAAACGAAGTATTGCCAGAATGACGTTTTTAAGAATTTTTTGTTTTTTTTGTTTTCAAATTTTCTATTTTACTATCTATATTATAAAATATTCCTGATATATTGCTGTTTTCAGTCTGGTCACTGAGCCTTTTAATAATAATAATAATAATAATAAGTAAGTATAGAAGTTCCAGTATTCACCAAACCTTTCAAAATTAAAGAACTTTATTTCACATGGTGAGAGAAAAAGAGCAGAAAGAGAAAGGACGTGTTTCGGCATTAGGCTTCATCAGCTGACAAATGTGCCCTTTGTGTTTGTGGTGCTTCTATACTTACTTCGACACTTACTCATTACCGTTATGTTGTTCACCAGCACCACACCTGATCGGAGTGCCAACACCTTCTTTATACTATATAAATAAGCTGACACTTCCTGTTCTGTATAGAAAACGTCTCACCAATCTCCTCCTTATCACGGACAGGATTACAGTGAAAGCTATAGATAAGATGGGATCAAGTCATTCACAATAAGTGACTCCTCCTGACACTCCTCTTCTTTTCTGCACATTGACCTCTGCACAGATCACAGATCATGCCTAAAACATTTTCCCACAGAATTCTATAAGTTCCCACCACTATGTGAATGGGGATGCAGTAAAGCATGTCTCTATATGCTGTTAACAGAGAATTAGGTAATTCTGAATTGCTGCCCCCATAATAATGTGCAAACATTTTTATATATATTATAATTGGATAATAGGAATAGATTAGAAATAATATATCTTGTTATAGTATATGACTCTGATCAGAAAAAAAAAATCTAGGTTACACATTTCCTTTAAGCCTAGATGATGTTTTTGGAACCAAAGCCAGCAGAGGACCCAAGCTTTGGCTGTCCAGGCATCATGGCATTTGTAGTTTTGCAACATCTGGAGGGTTTCTTTTAGGTTGCAGACAGACCATTAGCCCCTAAGTCACAAGGACCTGGGCCCAACTTTTTTCTCTGGGCCCCCACCTAGGACCATCTTAAAGGGGCATTCCACTCAAACAGAACTTTTCATATGTTGCTGCCCATGGTGAGACTAACAATTCCTTCCATACTTATTATTATCTATTCAGTCTCCTTCCCCCAGTTCTCAGCTGGTGCTTTCTGCTGAAGACACAGAAAACTGTGTGTGAGCCTTTCACTCTGTCTCCCCCTCCCTTTCTGAGACAGCTGATGTAAACAAATCGCTGGCAGGCTGTATCTGCAACTATGTATCTACTTTGTAATGCTAGGAGGGATAATCTGAGGTCAAGTTACTGATGAACTCAGTGTGATTAACCCTCCAGGCATTACAGAGTTGCAGATAGGGGCTTGTTTACATCAGCTGTTTTAGAAGGAAGAGGGGAGGAGGGGGAGACAGAGAGAAAAGCTCACACACAGATTTTTGTGTCTTTAGCAGAAAGCAGCAGCTCAGAACTGGGAAAAGGAGACTAAATAGATAATAATAACTACAGAATAAATTGTTGGTCTCACCATGGGCAGCAACATACAAAAAGTTATCTAAGCGGACTACCCCTTTAAGCCTCTGTTTCATAGTCAATTATTCTACTTTGTTACCATTAGGACAAAGCCCATTGTCCCACAATTCTTTTTATTTACCCTTTTTGCACGTGTTTAATCCAACAAAATCTATCTGTTGGTGTTAAAATCTCCTCTGACAAAGACGGGAGAGAGTTTCGCTTACAGCCGTAGACTCCCAGGAGCACGGCACTGTGGGAGCGTGTAAATACAATGGCAAAGCCTTTCTCCCAGTCGCTACACTTACCCTCCTGAGCCCCCCCTTTTTTTTGTTACTTTGCTCCGGTCACCGCAAACATCGCTCATTAGTGGCTTGACGGAGCATACCAAATTAACACCAGAGGTGGAGAAGTTAAGAGCCGCCTTAAAAAAAATTACAAAAAATTTCACTTGACCAAACGCCCAATTGATTAATTACAAAACAGAGTAGAATTGGTGGCGGCGCTAATCTTAAGCAGGGAAAATTCTTGTATTGCACTTGGAATGGAGCCCGAAGTTCACAGCACCATACCTGAGCAGGGGCTTTGGGATAAAATGAGCCTTCGTTTCACGAGATCCTTCCCTTCTTTGTCAGCATAATGATGATTTATGGATTTGCATGTTCAAAGAGATTTGCGCAACGGATTTATTCGGAAATTTACATAGATTGCAGAAAGAACATCTTTATTTTCCGGCGAGGTATCTGAGCGAGTAGTGGAGATGTGAGTGCATCAGTAGCTGCGTGCTTGATAAACCAGGTGTCAGCCTGTAGAAAACAGCTGTATCTCAATGAATTTTCCCCTCCTGCACCGTTTGCCGGACTTATTTATTTATTTATTTCTGGCGAGCGCATTAACAATTCCAGCCCCAGAGCTGACAGCCTCTACAATTGCACATTTTCATTACAGTTCTGCTGTGTCCGAGTTTTAGAGCATTGAAAAAAATAATACAATCGGGGGATACTGATGTAGCAGAGCCGGAGTCGCCTTTTAACTCTTCGTTTGTGTCTGAGATTTTGGAAAAAGACTCAAAATAAGTAAAAATAAATAAATAAATAAAAAATATATATAGATATATATATATATATATATATATATATATATATATATATTACCTTCAATTTGGCTAAGGGATAGATAGATAGATAGATAGATAGATAGATAGATAGATAGATAGAAGATAGATAGATAGATAGATAGATAGATAGATAGATAGGAGATAGATCATAGATAGATAGATAGATAGCTGTTCAAAACATCTTCAAGTGAACAGCACAGCAACACAGTGAATCAGGATGCGACATTTCGGCAGCCCACTGCCGCCATTTTCAAGCTGAAACGTTGCATCCTGATTCACTGTTGCTGTGCTGTTCACTTGAAGATGTTTTGAGAAATAAATTATCTTGCGCCTTACCAAGGAGTGCTGTGGAATATTTACTGATTGGTATCTCTTTGGTCTGTGGTCGAGACTATCTCAGCTGGCACCCGCCTCTAGTCATTGGAAGTGCTGCTCGATATTTAGATAGATAGATAGATAGGAGATAGATAGATAGATAGATAGATAGATAGATAGATAGATAGATAGATAGTTTTGGGAGAGATGTTCCTGGCTGTCCATTCATGATGGAAGCCATAGTTTTGCAACAGCTGGAGGGCCGAAGGTCGTCCCTGATCTAAGGAATTAGAATATATATTAGGTTCTATTTCCCATGGAATTACAATGTTTTCCATTGGTATCCCATATTCCACATTCTCTAGTCCAGATGGTAAATCAAAGCTCCTGGACCCCAGTGGAAAATTGGTGTCTTCTATAGGTACATTCCATCCATTGTAAGTGAGATAGATGGGGGAAAAATCATCTTCAGTAATATCTTTATTACTTAGGTCTTGTTGTCATCTCACTTAAAGGATGTGGAAAAAAAACTCGAACAGATGACTGCATTCCTCTGGTCCTCCAGGTCTCCGGATGAAGTCATGGGATTGTGATGTTAGAATTTAGAAAATGTCCTCTCTGGGGAACTCGTGCTTAGAAAAAAACATATTCATCACTGGAAAAAGATGTGGAACGTACGTAGTGTATACTCAGTGATATCATTGTAGTAAAAAAACAAACACATTTTCTGAACTTCCTTAGCAATATGTGCCAAAAAATGTGAGAAAAGAGAATGTGGCAAACATCAAATTTGTTTTAATTTTTTTTACTAACGCTTTTAACACTACGGCAACCATTTTGGTAGGTGTATCTATTACATGTGGACCACATTCACCAAAGGCACACTCTATTCAGCCAACTCTATCTCCCTCCCATAGTGGGAGGGCTCTAAAAAGTGTAGTGGGAGGGAGATGGCTGAATTCCAGGCTAGAGTGTATAGTCTACAGGAAGTCAGTTATAGAATGTCAGTCAGCTAGTTATAGAATGTACACCAGACAGGACATTGGTTAAAGACAACAGGGTCGGACAGTTTGCATCAAAAGCAGAAAGCAGGAAAGACCCCAAAAAGATAGTAAAATAACCGTATATACATATATATGTTCAGTTGAAAATTGGTTTTATCGTTGGACAACCCCCTTTTTTGGTCTCAAGTAAAAACAAGTGCCCAATTCTACTTTTGAAAAATGGTTTATTGATAAAGCCAAAAATATATAATCATTGAACATTGGTCACATGATCCATTTGGCCAATCTGTTTGCTTCCTGATGTTCTTGCAGTGTTAGACCTTGTGATGTTTATGATATTTTCTCCAAAAAATCATATACGTTATATAAGATGTTACTTATCAGAAGTTTTTTTGATGATGAAACATTGGCTACTTTGGGGTTTATCAAGTTCTTCCTCTGGGGAATCAACCTATGTGTCCTATGTTGCTATCATCCAAGGAACCAGGTTGAAGGGAGGGTTATGGGACCACATCAGTGATCTAAAACATGCTAGTATTAGTAGGAGCTGTAGCTCCTTGAAGCCTTATTGCCCCCTATAGCCACTAGTGAGAATTTGGCCACATCCACCGATTTTGGCGGGAACTTTCAACTTATGTGTATAGAGGCTTCCTACCATCATCAGTAAAGACAATTATCAATGAGCATGTAGAATTTCAATGGCAGATCCTTTTGTTTCCTCTCCTCTTCCTCTTGAACGTATATAACCAAAAAGAGATACTTAAGAACTTGGGAGCAATGTTCATCATCATCAGTATTGGCACCATTACTCACCTTACCTTTGAAAATTATAACGAGATGGTAATTTTGAAGATTTTACCTGGGGCACGCCTACCATGTAGCTGCTATTGGGCCATTGGAGAGGTGGGGCTCATTTATGATTGGTTTAATCTCTGTTCCTGCTAGGTGGCCACATCCTATGCAGGATCCCCCTCCCTAGAGGAACCGCATTGTTAGTATAGAAGGATGTGAAGAATTCAGTCTAGTGTTATGGTAAAGAGGTTGAAGAAGAAGCTAATACCCAATCCTTCTGGGTGGCAGAGCCTGGATCCATAATGGAGGGTACCATTTAGAACTTAGCTAGGATTCACCCACCTTTTCCTTTACTTTTATAAGATGAAACTCCTTGTTTATGGCTCTGATATTTTTTTTAGCCTAGATTCAAAGCATGTTCTACATGGTCTATCAGAGGTATATATCAAAGGACTCTCTGACTTATACTGTAGACTTTGTGGCATCCATCATACATATGGTCCCATGTTAAAAAAAAAATGATTTAAAACATATATGATGTGGTATATGTGTTTGTCTGCATCCACTGGATCAGTACGAAAGTTTGTACTATCTCCTCTAACAAACCCCGATGGCCACCACTGGAATAGAGGCCAACCTGACACACTCTATTGATCCATTTATAGCATGGGACCAGGGGTGTAACTTGTGGCTGGGCCCCATAGCAAACTTTTAATTGCCCCCCCCTCCCGCCCGCCCCCCTTCTTCCCGACTGACCACCAAGCCATTAAGTCTAGAACCCGGGAGGCCCCCTTGGCAACATGGTTCTGCAAATGATGACAACTCAGGGGGCCCAGTATATTGTAGGAGTGGGCATTTGGGCCCCCTGATGTTGTGGGCCCCATAGCAGTCGCTATGGCTGCTACAGTGGTAGTTACACCCCTGCATGGGACCTCTTCTGACATTTACATGAGCTGTGTGAAACAAAGTTTTATACTATATGTTTAACAAACTCCTAGACATAGAATTTATTTTATTAAATTCCTAGTTTGTCCTTCTAACCGAACACAATAAGGAACAGTGGAGGAACTGTCGTCTGTCGTGTGGAAGCTTCTCCCGAGACTCTGTCTCTACACGCCATGTAATACTCTGTTGCCCAAAGCCACAGTTCACACAGACGGCTGTTTTAGGATCTGTAGAGAAGCAATAATTTGAGAAATCCTAATTAGCTGTTGCAAGGTGAAAAAGTGCTGTCTGTGTATTTTGCCCGTACCTAAAGCAGTGAAGCAAATGTGACATCTTTAATTATAAGCTTGGTTGCATATCACGTTACTCCCCTCAATGTTACCTTTTCGGATTCACCATCACATTATGTGAGTTCTGTTTGCAACACTATACTTTAGCAGCTTGTAGTAACATTGCTTGCCTCCATAACAGCTTCTCCTCTTATGTATTATACATTATTTTGCCTCTAATGAAGACGTAGCAGTGACTCCTATGAAGACAGTTTAATTGTGCAGCAAGAAGACTTGACTTCCTTATCGGAAGAGTTGTCACTTTTCTTTCAGTCGGAGGCCGGGACTCTGCGTTATTCTCTTCTGCTACGTACCTTCTTGTGTAGTTTACGAAAAGGCTATAATGTAAAATATAGTAACAAATATATATAATATATAAAAAACAGTCCAGACCATTTTCAAGCCTACATCTTGGGCTTAAGGGGGCCTCACCAAAGCAGATGGATTCTGTTGCAGAAAGCTGCCTCCCTAGCGTGGTAGTCTAAGCCCCACTGTTATTTTACATGATCTGGTACTGGACTGGGACATAGACAATGGGCCTATATGTCCTCTTAGGTAATAGGTAACATTTCCATCCCCCGCTGCAGAGGTCCCTGACCTACGTCCAAAGCTCAATTCAATTCAGAAATGAAGTGTTAAAAATGGAGAAACAAAAAATTAAAAAAAATGTGGTCTGGTCAGGATGTAACCTATCTACAATAACGTAATTTGCCAGTGCATGTGGTTGTAGCTATAGCAAGTCATATAGCTCCCGATCGGTCATCGGTTTGGGGCCACTGTTATAGAGGATAATAGTTAGTTAGACGTCCATGACCTCTGTTGATCCCCACACTAGGCTACTGACCTTTAGCTAGACCCCTTTATCTCTGGAAATTATTAAAATCATTTTATTTTTGTTGTGTAATAAACTTGACTCTTTGGGCTCCAGCAATATGGCCCCTTCTTGGCCCATTCTCAGTACGGCGAGGCACATAAAGATCCTGGGTGGGGCATGCAGGTCTATAAACCCTAAGGACATCCTATTTAAGGGAATTTCTCAGTGGTCTCTTTGCCAGTTATTGTAGTGACCCACATTGACCTGACCATTCTTATGACTAGGATTATGAATCTATTGACTAGTGCTTCTCCAGAAGGTCTTCTCCGCTTTTGGGGTCTTCGGGCTTTTCAGTGACGTCTTCACGACTTCTTAGAAGGCTCTCTTGTTCATCATCCTCTTTTTT
Organism: Dendropsophus ebraccatus; assembly: GCF_027789765.1. Taxonomy (NCBI): domain Eukaryota; kingdom Metazoa; phylum Chordata; class Amphibia; order Anura; family Hylidae; genus Dendropsophus; species Dendropsophus ebraccatus. Next base: position 174,184,167 of record NC_091456.1, read on the forward strand.
TGCTCCCTTTAATGATTTTTATTCCCTTTCGCAATGAATTGGATCTTCTTCATACAGTCTCCATTAGGAACGTCTCGTTGTGGTCTTCAAAACTGCCGTAGACTTATTGAACCATTAATCTATATGATTGACTAATGCAGATCTGTTCCAGTGCACACAGTACAAAGCCTATGGGCTACAACACGATGCCAAAGGCAAATTTGTGCCAACACTGCGTGCCAATGTATGGCATGAGGCATGATATTAACTAACTACTCTTTACAACTATGAATAGATGGATTGCGGGATATGAAGCTTCCTCCCAAGCCGCCTAATGGGTCCTGCCGAAAATAAATGGGGCAGACCAATTGTCAGACTGTAATAGGGGGCGGGAGAGCAGGTGCGCTGCGCTTACTTGGGACGTGCCCCATTTTTATGTTATTTAACGCCCCTTTTGAGATACACATAACATTAGCGGGGGAGGAGAGCAGACAGTAATTGCAGGAGCTTGGTTTTAGCCCTGCGGTAAACAATAACGGGAAGATCAATAGGCCCGGATAAGTAAGTTTAGATTATAGTTGAGTTGGGCACAGTTGGTACTGCCAGTGTCAATCAATACACAACCCCTAATCTGTTCACTTCAGTGACTTCATGTGCTGACAACTTAGATGTACCATTAATATGTACAGCACATGTTTGATATATCCGTTAAAAAACTAAAAAAGTTAAAAAAAAAAAAAAGTTATCAGTGCTTCCCTTTCCCAAAAATAAATTAGCCAAATGCATAGGCTATAAATAGACGTATTAGTTTTTATTCTTTAATATGTCTGGTCTTCTAGAATTTATTAAAATCAATTAAAACACAAAAAGTAAAAAAAAAAAAATTCCAATTGCGTCTCCTTAAATGTAATGGACTCTGAGTCATTCATGGGCATCTTGACGGTTTAAATATGGCAATAAGCAGACGTTAAGAAAAGCTTTAAATATACTTTCTTGAAACTGAGTTAGATTCTGCTTTTGGACCATTGACTGAATTTGGCAAAGCAATTTTTTTTTTATATGTAATTTTGGTGGATTTCTCTAAAACTCTCTCTACTACACATTCTAAAAGATATCAGTCTCTGTACACACTAGATTGATCTTTTGTTAGCTTTATACCAGTTGGGTTAATCAGTTGGATCCAACAGATCTAAAAAGTGAGCAATTGACGCCATTGATATTAATAGGGCCTTTTGGGGTTAAAGTATGTTTGATAGCACTGAAGACTGAGCCCTTTCGGCCGCCCATAATACTGAAATGTCCATGAAGAACGCTTCTAACACATACAGTATATGAACAGTAGTAGTCCTGGGTGAAAGAAGACTCTAGGCCAATAATAAGCCAATGGCATGGGGAAGAAGAAAGATGTAATCCTGATTTTTACTTCAAGAATACAATTTGGGTAAAAAGAAGAAGGTTATAGGTAATTCTAAGATTAAGTGTAAAGTGACAACCACTTGTGTAAAAATCTATTGAAGTATATTGAAGCAGTCTTGGGTGAAGTAAGACTCTTGGCCAATAAGCCGCTACATGAGTTGAAGGTCGATGGGTTCTTCAGGAAGAAGAAGGATGAAATCCGTGATTTGAGTTGAGTAAAAAGAAGAAGGTTATAGTTGAAGTGAAGATTAACTATAGGATGGAATTCAGAAATTGCTATAAAAATCTCTATGAGGTGGTCCCAGTTGAGGAAGACTCTAAGCAATGTAAAGAGAGTCATGCTGATTTTCCTGGAAAAATTAAGAGATGAGGAATGACTCGGGAAATGGCCAAAAATTGACACAAGAATAATTCTTATATAAGCTTCAGAAGTTGAGTCACGTAGAGAAATGAAGGGTCATTGGCTGAGTAAAGGTTGAAAAAGCGGCTAAGAATGCATACATTGTATATATATATAAAAAACTCCCCCAGTTCCCTTTAGAATGGAGGTGCACCACGCTTGACAACAATACTTATGATACTTATTTTTCACATAAAAATGGTCTTGTTAAGATGCACAAGAACGGTCTGAGCCCCTGTGATAAATCTGGCGCACTCTTGGACTGTCTAGTCTAACTTTACACTGTCCAAGAAGTACACAATTGTTTTTGAATCTCCCCCATTAATTCTTACTTCCAAAATGTTTTTTCCTCTCCTATCTATATTTGTATCTGCTACATTATGGTCTAAGCCTAATACAGTCATACAGAGCGATATAGACTTTGTTAGCCTTCACTCCACCCCACCATAAAACCCAATAGGGTGGACATACACAGATCTCCATGGCATTCACTTTTAAGGGGGTTACCACTAGATTGCTACAATTTCCAGTGATTGCTCAATTCTGTTTAAATCTGGAACGTTGAAGCTAGGAGTCAGTTTTGTTTACCTTGTTTTTGGATTCTGTTTCAGCAAATTTATAAAATTATAAAAATCCGGCAGGGGTCGGGGAGAAGGGAAATTGATTAGAAGTACTAACTTACAACAACAGCAAAAAGTTGTTTTTTGTACAAAATAAGGGTCCTTTACCCAGGCCGACTACCAGCAGGCGGGAAGACCTATATAAAAAGGCAATTGATTAGCTAAGGAACCTGAAATCTCATTGGACGATCGCATCATTTGGGAGGCCATTTATATTATCGCTAGTCGGCCACACATCTTGATCCACCGTTCCTACTTCTCCATATAGAAATTTTTTGGCGAGGACCATGACATACAGTATATCCATTCTTTTTCAGTCTTCCTTGGCGTTATAGTGTGAATAGAAAAGATTTCTGACATACTTGACTTACATGGAGGTCAGCAAAATACTTGGTCAGTGGTAGCCCCCACCGGCCGGCACGGTCCTCCCGGGACATGTGTAAAGCAGTTTGTCTGTGGCTATGAATAAGTCATCAGGATCACAAGGCAGGAATGTGAAGCAACATCTGACATGACAGCCCCCCCCCCCTTCCCTAGGATTGCTGTCCTCAATTGTGACAGCTTTACACCCAGACGTATCTGTTTACATGCTATCTGACACATTGCACCCGGCCGTAGGAATCTCCCTCCGGGGTGTGATACTACACATAGGATCAACAGGAAAACTTCTAATGAAATTAATTGTTCCAGGTTCTAAGAGAATGAGGCTATTGTCTCCGATAATTGCTAATAAAAGCTGTCAGGACAAACGCACACACTGCGAGACGTGGCGGCTAGACTCAAGGTGGCGGAGATGAACCTGACTGGAGAGAAGAGTGCGTTATCACTTGTATGGACGACTTCACACGGATGCCAAGTGCAGTTGAGGATGGTGTGGTCCTGACCTGACAATACAAACGGAATACCAATAGAATCGGTCATGATGAGTATCCTTAAAGGAATCCCCACAGACATCCCCTCTAAATTTTTTTACAGAAATAAGGACAGCAGCCCAGGTGTCGGGACAAAAGAGGCACCATAAAGGATAAAGACCCAAGTCACAGATCCGGAATACATCTGTTCTATAGCTGCAAAATAGTCAGACCCCCTGCCTCTGTACTAAAGCAAACCTAAAGTACCATAGAACCATAGGGTATTCTAAAGTCCACAGGCCTTGGTCATGTTCAGGTATTTGACCAACAGCTCAGATTTTAGTGACACGGTCCTGCAAACCAGACTCTAAAGGGGAGGGGTTTGTTCAAACTGCACCCAAAAGTGTCAGTTTAAGGGGAGTTCTAAGGATTTCCAGGGGAGGGGCTTAAATGTTCAAATTAAAATTGAATTTGTCATCCTTTTGTGTCCATCTTTTACTGTACCTGTCATTTCTAGTAACAGTCCCTAGTTGTCCCTAAACTAATAGGTGTAAGCTGTCTGCTACAGTGTTGAGCATGTATATTACATAACCAGAGGGAGGATCCTAATCCCATATATCTCTGTAATAAATCCTAAGAAGTAGCAGCAATAATAGAGCAGTAATGAGCAGTGTAAGCTGTGACTCCAACACAACAATGAGATCTAATACTCATTATAAGATCCTGCAGTCTTTGTCTCTCTTCAGCTACTTTTCTCTCTCTCCATAGCCTTGTATGGGCAGCATGTAATCTGATCCCTCCATCAGTTGTTTTTTTTTTTTTTCTGATAAGATATATTACAAAGTTGCTGTATTCCCCTGTACTAGTGATTTTTGCAACATTTTTCGGAAAGGCAGTGACCATTTAAGTAAAACCTTAAAATGGAGATAATACTGCTATAACAGTGAGCTGTTGTAAAAACGTGCAATAATAGGGCAAGTGATGAGCTGTTATCTGTGGAACCTTGTGCATGGATGGAAATGCCCATAGCTGATTTTCACCATAAATGGAGAGATGCAGAATTTATGCCGATTTGGGATGTGCAGAATTCACATGGAATTTGGTACATTTTTTTCAATGGGAAAAAACATGTAAAAATGGTGAAGAACGGACATCAATGGGAGGCAGTTTGCAGACGGAAAAGACGCTGAATAGGTTCGGATTCTGCATCCAAATCTGCACCATGTGGAAGCTGCCCTGTGCTATTCCATGTATAGGTAGTCTGGGGTACTGCCATATAGTGCACATATAAACATGACATAGTGTGATGCCCAAACCATGGACATTAACAAAAAATATTGCCTCAAGCACCATATGTCATAGTACCCTGTGATAGTAATATACTATATAGTACTAGTCTACAGGTAGAAAATAATTCCACACAGTGGTAAAATAATGTTCACACAACGTCCAAAAGAACGTCCGTAATTGCATCATTTTAATTGGTTTGACTAACATGCATTGAAGACGGAATATTGGACATCTTTTTCTCACATTGTATTGAATGTGTCAGCCTCAAAAGACGTCCGTCATTCAATACAATGTGTGAAAAAGACGTCCGTTAGGGTACAATTACACGGAACAATAATCGCCCAAATCGGCCCGATTCAGACGATTATCAATCCGTGTAATAAATACAACTATCAGCCGATGGCAACGATCATCGGATGATCGTTGATATAGGTTTGAACCTATAATTGTCGGGCGCCGACCGTACTCCGCTACGTGTAATAGCGGTGTGTGGCCGGCGGCTGACGATTTACATTACCTATCCAGGCTGCAGGGCTTCTCTTGTGGTCTTCTCCCCGGGCCAGTGATTGGCTGAGCGGCCTGTCAGCTGAGACAGGCCGCTCTGGAGCTGGAGCGCGTGGGACCCGGGGAGAAGCGGACCGCAAGAGGAGCCCTGCAGCATGGATAGGTAATGTATAAAGTAAAAACAAGGGCTGCAAGGACATCGGTAAACGATAATCGGGCCGTGTAATAGGCCCAGTAAACGAGCAGGTCGGCGCTCGTTTACAGTAATTGTAGGGCCTTCATCGGCCCGTGTAATAACACCCTTATTCCATAGACTTCAATTCATTTTCTTTAAGTCACTTAAAATTATGCAATAACGGACGTCTTTTTAAACACAAAAAGCAGACACCTTTTTCCTTTTTGGACGTTGTGTGAACATAGCCATATAGTGACAAAGTGCTATACTAACTGCTCACTTAATACATGGTGGTCACAGGGTGCCGGGCTGCCAGTGAAACACAGAACCCCTTTACTGTGTGTACCCTGTGTACTCTGCATCATTGACAATATTGCCCCGTCGCTTGTTACCATCGTGTAACCCTTTAGCTGCCGCCACTTTACACGACAACCTCATTAGATGTCTTCACAAAACACGACTTTGCTGACAATGAGAAGTGTTGCAGCAGCCTGCTCACAGCTGTGAAGCCTATGGAAAGCCCTTTATGTAGCGGCATACATCTAGCACCTACATTCATCCACAATCTGTTGACTTGTTGAGTGTATAAGGTAGGTGCGAAAATGGATTTAAGACTCGCAAACCGTAGAGCGAAGGCATCACAATTCCTGTCTCCTAGAAAAGGAGAAAAAAAAAAAAACGAAAAAAAAAAAGGTGATGTTTTTCCCACACAGCCTCGGCCGCAATCACTTAAAGAGGAAAAGATGTGGCGTATGGGACTGATAGCTTATACTGTGATAGATAGATAGATAGATAGATAGATAGATAGATAGATAGATAGATAGATAGGAGATAGATAGATAGATAGATAGATAGATAGATAGGAGATAGATAGATAGGAGATAGATAGATAGGAGATAGATAGATAGATAGATAGATAGATAGATAGATAGATAGATAGGAGATAGATAGATAGATAGATAGATAGATAGATAGATAGATAGATAGGAGATAGATAGATAGATAGATAGATAGATAGATAGATAGATAGGAGATAGATAGGAGATAGATAGATAGGTAGATAGATAGATAGATAGATAGATAGATAGATAGGAGATAGATAGATAGATAGATAGGAGATAGATAATAAATAGATAGATAGATAGGAGATAGATAGGAGATAGATAGATAGATAGATAGATAGATAGATAGATAGATAGATAGATAGGAGATAGATAGATAGATAGATAGATAGATAGATAGATAGATACATAATAAATAGATAGATAGATAGATAGATAGATAGATAGATAGATAATAAATAGATAGATAGATAGATAGATAGGAGATAGATAGTTATATAGACATTAGACAGATAGATAGATAGATAGATAGATAGATAGATAGATAGATAGATAGATTGAAGATAGATAATAGACAGATAGATACTGTAGGAGATATATAGATAGATAGATAGATAGATAGATAGATAGATAGATAGATAGATAGATAGATAAAAGATAGAGTCAAACTCTAAAACATCATTTTGCTGCAGAAATACAGTTTGCTTAGACTGGGAAAAAAACTGGAAAAACTGATAAATCTTAAATGAAACACATTTGTAATACACAAAGCTTTTGCATTTTGCTCACCTCTTGCAGTCAGAATGCCTGGTCAGTGTTGAAATTAAAACCAACAGCAGCAAGGGGGGCTGTCCTGACTACACAGACATTAACCACGTAGTCTGGACCTCCCTTATCACATTTGTTATTAGAGCATTAAAGGGCTTGGTCCAGTTTACAAAATTAGGTGCCCCAATACAGTTAGCACATTAAAGGAACTGGTGTGAGAGAATTCAGAGACAAATACAGAGCAGACGGAAGAAGTTGCAGCAATACTTTGTCACTATGTAACAAACGCTGTGGAGTAGTAACTCAATGGGTACCTTGAGAGCTTGTAACAGCTGTTGACTTTACAGATCGGACAATGGGCACTTTGGATGATGCACTTGTCATTTATTAAATAAAAAACATTAGCAAAAAGTCACAGATAGGTGGCCCTGTAGCTATGCCAATCATGCTCCAAATGCTCAATATGTCCCCTTTGGTTTACAACAACGCTTTCCATTCACAACACCCTGTTTTCCACCACTAAACGCAGTTTTATTTGCTACAATAAATGCTGTCACTCAGATATGACACTAAGGCCAGCCTGTCATGGTAGACCTGGTCATTTAAGAAGCCCCATAACCAAAAGTCACAGAAGATCAGACCAGGTGAGTAAGGAGGCCACAGCATGGGGGAAACAAGACAAATCACCTACACTTCTGTAAAAACTTCAATTTATGCAAATAAATGACTGTTACTACTGCAGTGCCACCTATGGGTGACTTTTTGTACTGAAATGAATAAATATATTTTCAATGTTTATGGTATTACCCACATTGTCAGCCATACAGGAAGCTGAGATATGGGGGGCTGTTTTTCAGGTTATTCACACCTGAGAGTCTTTCTTTCACTCCATATAACTAAAGTAAGAACATCATTGGTGACTTACAGCTCCCTATATCTCAGCTTCATGGATCAGAGGTAAGATTTTGGATAACTGCAGGTACAAAGTTTGAAGTTAATTTCGAGGATCTCATCATGTCCTTCCACAGGCTGGTGGGGTATGCGAAGAGTAATAGCTTTTGGCTGATCCCTGTGTTAGCCTACGCTAAGCCCCCTATCATGTCCACCTGTTTGTTGTGAATGGGGACTATTTAGTGTCTGATATGGGAAAGGATGGAAACGTGTTTCATTTACATCCAGAATATGCAGCCACTACTGGGAAAAAAACAAAAACAACAAAAGCAGCTAAAATGCACTTAATGTGTAATTTACATAATCACCCATATGAATTTATCCTAAAGACTAGTTTGCAGGCGACAGCTCTAACCTGCCCTGTCTGATGTCAGACACTAAGCAGCGCTAGGTCTGGAGAGACCAGCTGAGATTACCAGCTGCCGCAAGTCTCCTCACTTCCAGTCCTGGATACAGTAATTGTTTCCCCATGTAACCAGTAATTAATAAAGTAGATTGCTGTGAATTACGTGTTAGGATCATTCCGGCACTTCTATACGTTCCATCACATGTAAAGTGGGGTCTATAGACTCAAACCATGTGAGCCACTCGGTCACCTGAGTGGTGGCCTTAACCTCCAGGAATTATGCCCCTTTAAATTAAAGGTTCAGCCTCAAAAAAGTATTTCTATGTATCTAACTTTGTATCTAACTCTGTATCTAACTTTATGTCTACCTTATATTCAAAATCCCCTACTGTTTTGTGTATACAGCTCCTTTGCAGGTCAATGTGTCTCCACTACTTTATATTAGCATACATATGCTATAAGGATGAAGTATAGGACAGTCAAATAGAATCAGACAACGCAAGTTTTGTTTGTAGTCTGTTACCATGGAGACATATAGGTCTACAGGAGTTGTATCCACAAGATTAACCCCTTAACGACATCGGGCGTAAATTTACGCCCTGATGCCGGTAAGGACGTTCAGAGCGGGGCCGCGCGGCGACCCCGCTCTGAACCACGGCGGTCCCGGGTGCCGCTTGTAGCCCGGGACCGTAGGTATTAGCGGGCACGGTCCGATCGCCGTGCCCGCTAATACAGTAATCAGATGCAGCTGTGAAACATGACAGCTGCATCCGATTACCGGATTCAGCCGTTCCCTGGTGTCTAGTGGCGGAGATCGCTCCCCCGGGATGTTTTCCCGGAGGAGCGATCTCCGTTTCTGAAGCCGGCCGGGGACCGCTCCAAGATGGCGCCGTCCCCGGCTCGGCACTCGTTTACTTCCAGCTGCAGCAGCCGGAAGTAAACGAGTGCCTATCTCATGGATCTCTGCAGCATATCTATGCTGCAGAGATCTCTATGAGAGATCAAAGCACTTATACTAGAAGTCCCCCAGGGGGAATAACCCTAACCCCAGGGGGAATAACCCTAACCCCAGGGGGGCTTCTAGTATAAGTGTTAAAGTAAAAAAAAAGTCATTATTAATAAAAATCCCCTCCCCTAATAAAAGTCAGAATCACCCCCCTTTTCCCAGGTTATAAATAAAAGTAAATAAATAAATAAATAATGTTTGCATGTTTGCTATCGCCGCGTGCGTAATCGCCCAAACTATTAATTAATCACATTCCTGATCTCGCACGGTAAACGGCGTCAGCGCAAAAAAATCCCAAAGTGCAAAATTGCGCATTTTTGGTCGCATCAAATCCAGAAAAATTGTAATAAAAAGCGATCAAAAAGTCATATATGCGCAATCAAGGTACCGATAGAAAGAACACATCATGGCGCAAAAAATGACACCTCACACAGCCCCATAGACCAAAGGATAAAAGCGCTATAAGCCTGGGAATGGAGCGGTTTTAAGGAACATATATTTGTTAACAATGGTTTAAATTTTTTACAGGCCATCAGATACAATATAAGTTATACATGTTATATATCGTTTTAATCGTAACGACTTGAGGAACATATATAACAAGTCAGTTTTACCCCAGGGCGAATGGCGTAAAAACACATTTCCCCTAAATAAACAAAATGCTTTTTTTTTTTCAATTTCACCACACTTTGAATTTTTTTCTGGTTTCGCAGTATACTTTATGCAAAAATTCAGCCTGTCATTGCAAAGTACAATTAGTGACGCAAAAAAAAAAAGGGCTCATGTGGGTTTCTAGGTGGAAAAATGCAAGTGCTATGGCCTTTTAAGCACAAGGAGGAAAAAACTAAAACGCAAAAATCGAAATTGGCTCTGTCCTTAAGGGGTTAAAGGAGAAGTCCGGCAAAAAATTTTATTTAAGTATTGCCCCCCAAAAGTTATAAAGATCACCAATAGACACTTATTATGGGAAATGCTTATAAAGTGCTTTTTCCCTGCACTTACTACTGCATCAAGGCTTCACTTCCTGGACAAAATGGTGATGTCACTTCCTGGATAACATGGTGATGTCACTTCCTGGATAACATGGTGATGTCACTTCCTGAACAAAATGGTGATGTCACTTCCTGGATAACATGGTGATGTCACTTCCTGGATAACATGGTGATGTCACTTCCTGGATAACATGGTGATGTCACTTCCTGGATAACATGGGGATGTCACTTCCTGGATAAAATGGTGATGTCACGAACCGACTCCCAGAGCTGTGCGGGCTGTGGCTGCTGGAGAGGATGATGCAGGGGGATGCTCAGTGTCCCTCCAGTGCCCTGTGTCCCTCAGTGTCCCCCTGCCATCATCCTCTCCAGCAGCCACAGCCCGCACAGCTCTAGGAGTAGGGTTGTGACATCACCATATTATCCAGGAAGTGACATCACCATTTTATCCAGGAAGTGACATCACCATTTTATCCAGGAAGTGACATCACCATTTTATCCAGGAAGTGAAGCCTTGATGCAGTAGTAAGTGCAGGGGAAAAAAACACTTTATAAGCATTTCCCGTAGTAAGTGTATATTGGGAATTTGTATAACTTTTGAGGGACAATACAATAATTTAATAATTATTTGAAAACATTTTTTTTATTTGAACTTTGTAATTATATATATTTTCAGTTTAACTTCTTAAACACAGTTTATTTATTTTTTTACAGCCATAGCTGTATTATTGCTCTATACTGGTGGCAATAAGCTGTATTATGATAGTGATATTAGACTTTGGATGTTTCTGTACTTCTGTTTGATATCTGGATATAGGAGGAAGTGTTTTGCATGCTATATGTAGAGATTTGTATGGATAGATAGATAGATAGATAGATAGGAGATAGATAGATAGATAGATAGATAGATAGATAGATAGATAGATAGATAGATAGATAGTAGATAGATAGTAAATAGATAACATTTAAATATTACATTAAACTCTATGGTTAGTTGTTGAAGCTGGGTTTCTGAACCAAGCAGCATTTATTATTTTTACTTGAACTCTTACTCCCTCTGCAGAGCAATCAGAGGTACTGCAGTCTAGTTATAATTAGCTGCATAGTAATGTTATACTGAAGACTGCTTGTATAGGGGAGCTAGTCTGTAACACTGTTTCAAACAGTATGCACTGCAGGGGCATGCTGGCAATTGTAGTTCTGCAACAGATATCAAGCCTTAAATTGGAAACCATTGTCTTGGTGATCATCCTCGCAGCTATGGACCCATATACTCCTTGCAGTGACCATTACTGTTTCCATTCTACCTTGTTTGGGTCCCGGTATGGATTAATATAGGTAAAGCCCTCCATTTATTACCAAGTATACCAGACTTGAATCTTCAGGACTCAATCCGCAGTCCCATGTAAGGTTTTTCCTATGAAGCTTGCACCATATTTCCCATGGCAGTTTGTTCTGGTTAATATAAGGTATAATATAGGTACACCCTAACAAATAGAACATGGTTGTGCAGTGTCGTGTTACTTACCAACTCAGCTCTGCTACATCTGTACTATAGAACTTCATCGTAATCGAGTTGGCCATGATGGTGCCTACTTGGCGAATAGATTTGAGCTTGTTTTTGAGTATTTAGGCCTCTTGCACAAAGGCATCATTATATCCATCCCCCATCTGTTCTGCTGCTTGGTGGGGGGACAGATAATCACATTGCATCAATGATCTCTATGGAATATCAGAGCAGCCATGCACATAAGAGCTGCTGAATTCCCATCTTAAATGATGATGATGGAGGGAAAGCTCCGTCCTTTCTGGAGGTCTTGATTTATGGGAGGTGTTGGTGGTTTGCATCCACAAAGGGCGACATCCCATGTGTTTATTATAGGTTTTCCCCACTTACTGTGGTTTTCACCAGCTACAGGGCCATAATTATAGGGGATGGAGTGTTTACATCTGTGGTCTGAGATCCCAGCCCAGTTATCTGCCATTACTCCTTGTAAAGTAGTGCCCCCGTAGTTGTCCCCGTGACTGTGGGTACGCCAGCGGGAAAAAAAAATCTTTAAGCACATCTGGTGCCAGAAAGTGCTAAAGATTTGTAATGTACTTCTTTTAAAAAAAATCTCAAGTCTTGCAGTACTTAGCAGCTGCTGTATGTTCTGCATGAAGTGGTATATTCTTTTCAGTCTAGAGAACAGGAGAGGTTTCCTATGGAGATTTGCTACTGCTCTAGACAGTTCCTGACATAGACAGAGGTGACAGCAGAGAGCGCTGTGTCAGAATGTAAATAATACACCACTTCCTGCAAAACATACACTAGCTGATAAGTACTGGGGATTTTTTTAATAGAAGTAAATTACAAATTTCTGGCACCTTCTGACACCAGTTGATTTGAAAGATTTTTTTTAACTATACATTTAAAAAAAGTGAATGGGTTATTTTTATGTTCCCTGGTGGTCTAGGGCAGTGAAAGGGTCAATGGTGAGTTTAGAATATTTGTTGGGGGCTGTTATTGGGAGCCCTGCTAGGTATCAGAGGCTCTGGTCAGTTATTCAGCTTTACGCCCCAAAGACACGGCCTGTAAAGTTTCTGGTAGTCTGAGAGGGTGAACGGGGGGTTTATTTGACATATTCTGGTGGTCTGGGGCAGCGGTATAACCAGACTTTCCTGGGGGTCTTGTTTTTAGCTGCCCAACCTGTGGCCATTTCTCAGTAATTTTAAATGTGTACGCTAAGGCAGTGAGTGAATGGGGTGAATTTTTATTATCCCTGATGGTCTAGAGAATTGACTATTAAGTGTACATTTTCAAGTAGTCTAATGCAGTGAATGGGTTCGTTTTATATTCCCTGGAGTAACTAATGGATCATTGGTAAATTCAGATTATTGGGAGCCCAACTAGAAAACAGAAGCTGTGGTAAGTGTTGGTTTTTACTACCCCCCCAAACCAGTCCTGTAAATCTTATAGTAGTCTGAGGAAATGGGTTCATTTATATTCCCTGGTGGTCTAGGTCAGTTAAAGGGGTTATCCAGCACTACAAAAATACAAAAACATGGCCACTCCCCCCCCCCCTCTTTTTTCCATCTCAGGTGTGGTTTGCAATTAAGCTCTATTTACTTCAATCGAACTGAGTTTGAAACCCCACCCAATCTGGAGACAAGAGAGGGGGAAAAGTGGCCATGTTTTTGTATCACTGGATAACCCCTTGGGCGTCTTGTATAGGAACCGCTATTAGTAAACTTTGGCCTATTGTCCAGTTCTTCTCCCTCCCTGTAAAGTTTCTAGTGGTTTAAGGTGGTGAATGAGGTTCATCTTACATGTCCTGGTGGTCCAGGGCAGTGAACAGGTCATAAATTCAGTAGAGTTCTTGGAACATTAGTAAATGGAGCCTTGGGGCAATTTTAAAGGCTTTAAAATCTGTTCTGGAAATCTTTTTGGTGTCAGTTTATTTTACATTCCCTGGTGGTCTAGGGAAGTAAATCTATATTTTCTGGTCATGTAGGCCAGTGAGTGTGTTCACTTTATGTTGCCTTGTGGTCAGGGGGGTAGTAAAAGGGTAATTGGCAAATTTAGATTATTTCCGGGGATTCTGTTTTTGGGAGTCCTACTAAAAAAATGGAGAGAGGTGTTTCGGGTAATAGTCCAATTTCCATCCTAAAAATTTGGACTCTATATTTCGATGTTGAATGGGACTGACAGCATGCAGATCGAGTGATGTCACCCGCTGGCCGGGGCTTGTGTTAATATGTAACTGAGCACATTCAGGTCTCCGCTTAGAAAATAGTTTATTTGGGAGTCTGAAGGACTGTCCCGTTTTTTACTACAGCTCCACCGAAAAAATAACAAAACTCCGACAGGTGGCAGATTTATTGGTTGAAACTTTATGTGCACAGAAGTTTCACAGCTTTTTTAGGTTTAGCAAATATACTTTAAAGTCAGGTGTCCAGATGTGATTGATATTGTATAATGCATTGTATATATCACAGTATTATTAGCCTCTTCTGTGAGTCCAGCGATGAATTTAAAAAGTGGGCGGGGATAGAACCTCATGTAGCCAATCAGATGATGAGAGGGATTGATGACAGTAGGAGGGGAGTGGGTTATTCTGGGGGCGGGGAGGCAAAGGACTTGGCCAATCACATTGTTAAACTAAAGCATTTAAGGACCCCCTCCCACTTGTCTTTTTTTTTTTTTTTTTTTTAAAGGGGTAGCTCATCAGTCTATTTTAGCCGGAAAACCCTTAATTTTTTTTATTATTATAGATAATTATTGTGGGAGTTTGGGGCTGTATTGTATATAGGTTTAAAAATGTTAAGTATTTGCTCTTCATTTTCAAATTCTAAACAAGGCAAAAAAACAAGATTAGGAGCACCGAATAGTCACAAAAATCGGTAACGTTATTTGACCCAAATACATGAACACGCACATAGATGTCAAAAACGACAATACAAAATAATTGAGAAAAAATGTAAAAAACAATATATAAAAATTCTCCAGATCCTGGATATTTCCAACGCCTACAGCTGTCTGCAGGTTGCGGAATTTTTTTTTTTTCCTCATTGCGATGGCGCTGCATTGAAGTGGTACGATCCAGACAGGTACATGAATATCTTGGTTTTCAACACGATAGTTCCCTGATCGGCCATTTGCAACTTGTTGCGAGGAAAAACAATCCATTATTAGGTAAATAACGGCATCTATTACCGGAAGATGGGTGTTTTTTTTTCTTTTCCCCATCAGATGGGCACTAATTTCCCCCATTCATGCAGCAGTTTTTGTCACATGGGTTAACGTGAACCAATCCCTACCGCGCTCCTTTCCCAGCGCACTTCAGCATAATAAAGCCTGTGTTCCTAACTCGTACGCCTTACTCAGTGACACCTCGTTCCCTCGCTAACAGTTCATTTATGAATTTGACGAGATTTTCCTTCATTTCTACAGGAAACGCACATTTCACTTTTTGACCTAGGAGCATCTGTTAAGATTTTTTTTTTTATACTGCTTTGGCATTCCGAGAGTGTTAATGTCTTTCATATCTGTTTAATGCTATTTAGAGATATTTATGACCACCTCTTGGTTATACGGGCTTCAGTGTGTTGCAATTTAAAAAAAAAAAATTTTTATTCTTTTTTTCTAAACAGACAGGAAAGCGTTCGTAGGAGGAAACAGGTTTCTCCAAACACGTGTTTCCTGGGACAGTAAAAGTCAAAATTAAATATTATTGTATAAAGTCGCAGGATCTTGACTATTTTTCACACCTTTTTTTTTTTTTTTCTTTTATAGAATTTTCGGCCAAAAATTTTTGTAACAAATTTAATTTTTAATGGAAACCATACGCGGCTAACAGTTCTGCTTTTATACTTTCATAACGTCATATAAAATATAATATACGACCGTAAATTCTATAATTTACTGTACTGCGGATATATGCCTATGATGGCTCTGTGCTAAGTAGGGCAGCCTTGAATTTTTTTTTTTTTAATTGAGCATTGGGGCTCCGTGCACAACTATACATTGTTACAGCTCAATATGCTTTCTATTAAACAATTTACCAAACAGGATATATTTTAGGTGATTCAATTAGCAGAAAGTCAAAGCAGATGCACTGCAAAATAACTAAATAAAGCAGTAAATTAGTTGGGGATATGGAATTGTTTTTGGCATTTAAATACTATCGCTGATGACACCATTGCATTTTTATTTTAATTTTTTTTTTTTTGTGTGTGTGTGTATAATTCCTGGTTTATAGCCACATGGTCTGCCCCAGTTTGAAAGTATTTGGCGAAGAAAGCCAAAAACTGAAAAAACCAAATGAGAGCAGACTACGTGCACTGCAGGACAGTGCGTATTCTTGGCTGCAGCACACGAAGTGTAATGGGCATGCTGGAGTCTGCTTGGCAGCTCAACTGGATAAAATCTGGGGAGATACAAGCGAATTTTGGACCTGACTACGAGTAGCTTCCTCTTTTTTATTTTACCTTTTTTCTTTTTTTTTCATGAAGCTATATGGATACATATAGGTATTGTTATTGACAGTTGGTCAGTTAAATTTTTTCAAAATTTTTAATTTA